>NC_138736.1:21592469-21807469 GCF_965113295.1 Leuciscus leuciscus | reverse complement strand
TGGCATAGTTGTCAGCAGCCATGTCTCCCTGTAGCCCAAGACCGGTTGCCCACTGAAGCTAAGCAGGGCTGAGCCTGGTTAGTACCTGGATGGGAGACCTCCTGAGAAAACCAGGTTGCTGCTGGAAGAGGTGTTAGTGAGGCCAGCAGGGGGCGCTCACCCTGTGGTCTGTGTGTGTCCTAACGCCCCAGTATAGTGATGGGGACACTATACTGTCAAAGAGCACCGTCCTTCGGATGAGACGTAAAACCGAGGTCCTGACTCTCTGTGGTCATTAAAAATCCCAGGATGTCTTTCGAAAGAGTAGGGGTGTAACCCCGGCATCCTGGACAAATTTGCCCAGTGGCCTCTGTCCATCATGGCCTCATGATCATCCTCATATACTGATTGGCTTCATCACTGTCTCCTCTCCACCAGTAAGCTGGTGTGTGGTGGGCGTTCTGGCGCAATATGGCTGCCGTCGCATCATCCAAGTGGATGCTGCACATTGGTGGTGGTTGAGGAGATTCCCCCTTCTATGTAAAGCGCTTTGAGTGCTGAGAAAAGCGCTATATAAATGTAATGAATTATTATTATTATTATAGTTAATCTGGTTCATTTCTTCTTATTTAATTTTTTTTTGGCAAGTAGAAGTTCTGAATGGCTGTAAATTTAAACATTTAGTAGCCAAATTGGCCGGTGAGTGAAAAAGTTCACTTCAAACTATATACAGTGGGGAGAACAAGTATTTCATACATTGCCGATTTTGCAGGTTTTCCCACTTACAAAACATGTAGAAGTCTGTAATTGTTATTATACTGCTCTTCAACTGTAAGTGACGGAATCTAAAACAAAAATCCAGAAAATCACATTGTATGATTTTTAAGTAATTAATTTGCATTTTATTGCATGACATAAGTATTTGATACATCAGAAAAGCAGAACTTAATATTTGGTACAGAAACTTTTGTTTGCAATTACAGAGATCATACTGTAGTTACTGTAGTTCTTGACCAGGTTTGCACACACTGCAGCAGGGATTTTGGCCCACTCCTCCATACAGACCTTCTCCAGATCCTTCAAGTTTCGGGGCTGTCGCTGGGCAATACGGACTTTCAGCTCCCTCCAAAGATTTTCTATTGGGTTCAGGTCTGGAGACTGGCTATGCCACTCCAGGACCTTGAGATGCTTCTTACAGAGCCACTCCTTAGTTGCCCTGGCTGTGCGTTTCGGGTCGTTGTCATGCTGGAAGACCTAGCCACGACCCATCTTCAATGCTCTTACTGAGGGAAGGAAGTTGTTGGCCAAGATCTCGAGATACATGGCCCCATCCATCCTCCCCTCAATATGGTGCAGTCGTCCTGTCCCCTTTGCAGAAAAGCATCCCCAAAGAATGATGTTTCCACCTCCATGCTTCACGGTTGGGAGGTTAACCGTCATCTTGAACTTCTTCCATTTTCTAATAATTGCGCCAACAGTTGTTGCCTTCTCACCAAGCTGCTTGCCTATTGTCCTGTAGCCCATCCCAGCCTTGTGCAGGTCTACATTTTTATCTCTGATGTCCTTACACAGCTCTCTGGTCTTGGCCATTGTGGAGAGGTTGGAGTCTGTTTGATTGAGTGTGTGGACAGGTGTATTTTATACAGGTAACAAGTTCAAACAGGTGCAGTTAATACAGGTAATGAGTGGAGAACAGGAGGGCTTCTTAAAGAAAAACTAACAGGTCTGTGAGAGCTGGAATTCTTACTGGTTGGTAGGTGATCAAATACTTATGTCATGCAATAAAATGCTAATTAATTATTTAAAAATCATACAATGTGATTTTCTGGATTTTTGTTTTAGGTTCCGTCTCTCACAGTTGAAGTGTACCTATGATAAAAATTACAGGCCTCTCAATTCAATTCAAAGAACTTTATTTATCCGTTAGGAACTTCATTCGTGTTGAGCATCAATGTGTGTACGGTTCCACAAACACAGCACAATATACTACACACACACACACACACACACACGCATTACATACAGTTCCATGTAAATAAATAATAATTAATTAATAACTAAAGCTTGCAAAATACAATAAATGCATGATAAATAAGCAGTAAACTGCAGCGTTTATACGCCCACGTATAAATATAATTAATTATTATTCATAACGGATTATGATCAATAATTATTTTCAGAATTTACTGTAGCAGAATCAATAGTATGATCATTTTATCAGTTCATCCAATGAACAGAAAGCATAAACAAGTATTAACTCTAGGAAATATAATATCTTCCTGGCCAAGAAATAATTAATCCCCAGCTAACAATAAATTAAGAAATAATCACTGGTAAAAGCATCGGTAACTTAGATCGAAGTTCAAGACAATAAAATGTGTAAGCAGATAACACAAGTAATCTCTTCGTTCAAATACAAACAATAGTTTATTGATTATATACTAACACATAAAACTAATATCTAACACAAACACACACACACATTCATACGAGTTGCAGAAGGAAAAAGAGTAAGGAAAGATTAAGTTTTAAGAGTGAGTTTAAGAGTGAGATGATGAAATCCCAAGTTTATGCACTTATAAGACATGACCTGGAACGAACCATCAATCATTAATTTAACCCTTCTATCGTTTCTTAGACAGGTTATTCAATTTATATCCATACACCAGTTCAGCTCTTAGTCTGGAGATACTTGCTTGTCTTTGCTTTTGGGGATTCCCTTTTGTTGCGTGAAAGGGGTTTTCCCGGTTGGCTGGTGTCCTTGTGCCTGGGTCTGGGGCGGCCAGTCACGTGGTGTGCTGGCGGAATGAAAGTCTTTGTTTGAAGCTGGCTTTGCAGAAGAGACGTGGCTCGAAATCTTGTCGCAAAACTTAACTTAGAACCGAGACTCACAACGGAAAATAAAGGAAATCTTAGAAAAGAAAAGACAACTTAGACGAGAGTAGTAAGATGGCTTGAATAAAGCTGTTGAACCCGTTCTTCTGATCTTAATTTGGGTTCTTTGTCTCTGCGTTTACATGGTTACTGGTCTGGTTTAGGTATTCATCTTTTTCTGCCCATCTCTCTTGAGAGTGAGAGCTGAGCGTTTCTTGAGGGTGAACCCAGAGAGCGAGAGCACAGAGATAGAGAGCAGAGTTAGAGAGCTGAGAGAGAGCTTTGTTTCGGGTCTAAGATTTTAAACTCAAAGTTTGTCCAACCTCCAGGATGAGTTCTGGCCAATTAGACACTGGCTAAATTTAGGAGGTGGCATTCTTTTCAGTTCTGATTGTAAATTATCTTATCTGGGGGGTTGTCTGTTTTCTAAGTGGAGACCAGATGCAACAGTTTAGGCATGATTTCTAATTATCAGAATATGAAACATTTTACACAGATTTAATTCCAGCCATCTTGCTAGTTGTGTTCGTAAGATAGCATTGATATGAAACAGTACACACTTTCAGTCACACACCTATAATAATTATAACAATTACATGAATTATATGGGATCAAGGCATATTAAATGGACACATATATCGTAGAAACACATAGAATGATGTATGATGTTTATAAGTCCATTGAAAATTGTTACTGAATGAGTTTTATGTATACTGTAGGAAAAATCTCAGTTTTCTGGTTTAGAGAGAAAAGGACTCTGTTTGTTCGTTCAGAGGTCCCAACGGGGAAGGGGTCAGGAATGTTGTGGGGGAAAACAACATCTGCTGGTATCGATCCGTCTTGCAAACTATCGAAGTTGACCAGTTCTTCCTTCAGTTAACCAATAAAAGTCTTTGGTTACAGACTCTCTGGAGCCTGGGTGAGTTATGGCTCTGGGATGTGAAGACTCTTGTGTCAGACCTTGGTCTCTGTCTTTATCTTAACCAATCAGTAATTTGGCAACAAAGCTAGCGTTGACCAGTTATGTGTTAGTGCTGGGGGCTCTTTTAAATAGCCAGACCGGTCGGCGCCTGGATCCCGTGACAAGATGGATGAGGATACGAAGTCCTGACCAAATCTTCCTCTTTGTTCATCGAGAAGCAGAGAGTTTGAATTAATATTCTAGACAAAGATTAGTCTGTGTTTGGTTCATACTCATTGTCGCTACAAACATTAAAAAAAGTTTGCGTTAAAAATAGAGAAATAAAGAGAAATAGTCACCAAATCCGCACACACGGGCATACACCTTGGTGAGTAAATTGATCAACCATTCATGTTTCTAATAGATGTGGGCACAAAACTTGTCATAGCTCTCTTGGTCCTAAATATAAGTGATCTGTATCTCTGGCCTGAAGGTAGAAGACTATAGTGGCTGTGCAGTGTGTGAGTGGTATCTAAGGCTATTTGTGTTCCTTTTATTTTTGTCCTCCTGTTATAAATACTGATATGTGATTCCTGCACCTGTCCGATTATTTTACTACTTAATGTTATGATTTTGTTCAGTGTATTGCGATGAATGTTGGATAGTGATCCAAACCAGGCTGATATATTGAAAGTTATTACAGACTCAATGAAGCATTTGTAAAAAGCTATCAGGACTGACTGATGAACCTGAAGTCTACGGAGCTTCCTCAAAAAAAAAAAAAGAGGCGCTGCTGACACTTAGAGTAAATGTTTTCACTGTTTAGTTGGAAGGTAAGTTTGTGATCAAGTATTGTCCCAAGTTATCTATATGATTCAACCCTTTCTATTGGCTGGTTGTTGACTAACAAAGTGGGAATGATGGTAACATCCTTACGGAAGTCAACAACCAGTTCCTTTGTTTTAGAGGCATTGAGGTCAAGACAGCTCTGCTTGCACCACTCTGCAAAAATGTCCATCTCAGTCTGTAACTCTCGTAGTGAATTAGTAGTGATAATGATCACATTATCGTCGGAATATTTAGTATATATTATACCTGGGTTATACCTACAGTCATTAGTGTATAGTGTATACAGAACCGGTGAGATTACAGAGCCTTGTGGGGCTCCGGTGGATACTATCTTCTATCCAGTGGCGGTTCTGGGGGGGGCCCGGGGGGCCAGTACCCCCTCTGGCCCCCCTAAATTTGGAATCGTAAAATCACACCAAACAACTGCGCATTTATTCAGTTGCGGGGCCTTCATCTAGGCTACACTGCAGTATGACGTATATTCACATCAAATGTTAACGCAGAGGAACACTGCAGTTCACAAAAGTTCATTATTTGCATGTGCTTTAAAGCCTTGCTGGTTAAACATGTCATTAGCTGCTGATGCGCTAATATGCGCTTTACTGAGCGCGTACACATGCACTAAAAGCCTGTTACTGGACTAAGTTATCTTTTGAGTCTTATATTGCGCTAATACTGTCAAATACAGACATTGTTTACATAAACAAAGTTGGTTATGTCTAAAGTGAAAGCAAACAGAGAAAATTAATTAAAATCTGCTTGTCATATGCGTGTATATTAGACGAGTCGCGTGCAGTTCTTAAAGAGACAGTAGCCCTAATAATAAACATGCTGCCGCTTGTCCTTAAAGAGATAGTTCACCCAAAACCAAACAGTTGCTGGTCCCCATTGACTTCCATACATAGTAGGAAACAAATATACTATGGAAGTCACAGGGGTACATCAACTGTTGTGGTTACTCACATTCTTTCAAATAACGTTTATTTTCAACAGAAGAAAGACACTTATTCGGGTTTAAAACAACTTAAGAGAGTAAATATGACTTCCCTTTAATGTTAATAAAACAACAAAACACACAGAGGAAATCATTCACTGCTCTTGACTGAGAACTTTAAGTCTGTTGTGGTTTTTTTTCATATTTGTTCATTTAATTACTTTCTCATACTGTTAAATACACCTATAGCTGAAAAAATAAAGCAGTTTATTTCATTTGTATATTAAGTTGTGTATGTGTAATATGTATCTCTGTTCTTAATTTTTAATAACAAAGAAAATAATGACAAAGATTTTTATCTTCGCCTTTGGCCTAAATGTCTGCCAATCTTTTTTATTTTATATTTTGTTACCTATAAGGCTTTGTTTTTAAAATAGGGACATTAGTTTGGCTGTAATGCTCAGTCACTTGCAAAATAGTAAAACCAACATGAAAAAAGAATTGTGATAAAATCTTGATTTTCCTAAAAAAAAAAAAAAAGTGCCTAGATGTGCTTAGATGCTAAAAATTTGTTATTATTGATCATTATATCACACTACAATTAAACATAATGAAACATTCATTTGAATTGAAATTGTTTTATTAGCTTAGCTAATATAATTTATTAGCTTTTTCTAGAGATTGCAGTCATACATGACATGGTGAAAAATGACTTGAAATAATACTGAAAATAGGTTAAGATGAATGTTAAAGGTGTGCCCCCTAAAAGCACAAGTGGCCCCTGCCTGCCCCCCCCCCCCCAGTTACTGTGGTCTAGAACCGCCACTGCTTCTATCCACCTCTACATGCTTGTAAGTAGGAAAACCTGCAAAATCGGCAGTGTATCAAATACTTGTTTTCCCCACTGTATATATATATATATATATATATATATATATATATAAGCACTATTAAAACTAGGTAATGTTAATTTTATTTTAAAATATAGCTTATATAATTCTCATCTCACACATTGTTGATCTGCATTTAACCCTCTGAGGTCTGAGCTGTTTTCTGGCCCTGGAGGTGTTCTGACATGCTCTGACATTTGTGCTTATTTCTGTTACTTGTGACATTGTCATGGCTAAAGTCTTATTACACTGTATTTAGCACAAACTCTGCTACAATAATATATCAGCAGCATGTATGTAAAAGTTTGTAGTTTTGAGATAATGACATTTATGCGTGGTTTGTGAAAATACCAAAAAAAATTGTCACTGAAATAAGGCCATGAAACCCATACTGATTATTTCTTCACAAGACTTTTGAAAATTGTATCACGTAGCCTAGGATATTTGCTCCAAAACTATGTGAAAATCACCCTGACTGCTCATTCAGATAAGACAATATATTGATTTAAAATTTCTAAGACGTGTTTTGTGTGAGAAAGCCATATGCGAAGAGGCGTGATCATCTCATGAATATGTAAGCCTTCAACACCTGAGAAAGACAAAGACACTCCCCTAACTGCCCTATTAGGAGCGATCAGGCCCTGTCATTCAGAGCAACCTTGCACAAAGAATGAGGAGATTTAAAAAAGAATGGCTTTTAGATTGTTTGGATTTATTTACAACACAACATAATCCAAAAATACACAACAAATGACAAAAGAGCACATTGAAAACAATGATCCAAAGACAGAGACCTTTGTGCCATTCCTAAAAACATTGTACATACCTTTAATTTCCAAGGTGTTTGATTTTCACTTTACCATGTTCATGTACAGAGACTCAGAGCAGGACTCAGTGGCATCTGGTCCCTGAAAGAAAAGAAAAAAAGTGAACATACTGGTATCAAGAGAAACTAGGCCTGCACGATTTTGGGAATAAATTTTAGATTTTTCTGGTTAAAATTGCTTTTTAAAATTCACAGAATACACACACACACACACAAATGTTTCCAACAATATATAATATAATGAACACCAGGTGTGTTGTGCCTTGTAGGCATAGGCTATGCGCAGTGCTGCATAAAATAATAATAACAATAACCTATAGCAGCCTATAAATCTTTCATAAATCTAAGAATTTCAGTAACAACTATGCTAGAGAAAAATATATTGATTATCATATGTTACTTCAAATGTTTCCATTCGTTATGATGATATGAAATGAGATAATAGTAAAAATATAAAGCCTATTGTTTGGTGCATTTTGCTTTTCAAACGCGATCATGCTCCAAAATATGATACATTCAAACGCGATCGCGCTCCAAAATATGATACATTCAAACGCGATCGCGCTCCAATATATGAAACATTATGGTTACCATATTTTACATATCTACGTTTGAGCAGATATCCACAAACAGTATTTAACAGTAAACACGGGTCTAAATATTATAATATTCACCATATATCTAGCAACAGTTCAACTGCAATGTGAAGTTTATGCAACAATACCATAAACTAATAAGAATTTCTTACATTACATCTTTCTTGTCTTCAAATCGCGTTCTTCTTCTTCTGAGGTAAATCCATGTAAGCTCACAGCGCGTCTTCCAACGAAAAGCAGAGACTTGTGAAGTTTTTTGGTGTTTTGTGTTTGAGGTAATGAGGGCGTTCGCGTTCCATGTGGACGATTTGCATGTGAATCACTTTTGCGCGAGTGGGCGTGGTCGAATTAAAAAATAATTAGCAAGCGTTTGAGATACTGAACATCCTGTTGGTTTTATACAAATTACATAAACAGAGAATATTTGTTTTCAGTTTGAATCCGATCATTTAAAAGTACACACTTAAATGTGTATAAAGGTATATGGCTCATAAATGTGTGAGAAGTATTCGCTGAGTTTTGTTTCAGTTTATAGACGTGCTCAAGAAAAAAAAGTTCACCGCGACGGAGAGGCAGAACGCACACCCTGTTTATTTTCTTTATTTTACAAAAGCATAATGTTTTGATTTGATTGTAAGTGGACACAAGTAGAAATATCACAGATTCTTTTTTTATATTTCTTTTTTTCTGTATAACCATAAATGACGGAGTAATTTAAGTTTATTGTGCTACAATGTGAAGAAAATCCAGCAAAACGCGGGGGCGCGTTTGCCGACCTCAGAGGGTTAATGTTTGTTTAATTTTTGAAATGTATTTCTATAATAAAAGACATATCTGATATATCACTCTCAGACACTGCTCTGACCCACTGGCCCACACCAGTCCAGACGGCACTAACAGTAGATTTGCCGGGTCGCTGCTGTCACCTAAGAATGTCAAGATACGAGCGGGAGAACACCATGTATGTGCTTATGTTTTGTAGTGCTTGAGTGTTGGTGTTATTTTGAGCATGTGAATATTTCTTTGTTTATGGTTTGTGAGGTGAGGAACAAAAGCACTGCTGATGGGAGGATGGGAGGATTAAAGAAATGTGTGGGTTATGAGAGAGACATTTAGAGGTGATACAGAATAAAAGTGAAATTAACAATGAAAGAAAAGAAGAAAATTTGGAGACAGTCAGATGAAAATATTCAATAGTCACTGAACATTGATGGAAGTGGAGAGAGAGAGAGAGAGAGAGAGAGAGAGAGAGAGAGAGAGAGAAGGGACAAATCACAAAAGAGGAGAGAACAAAGTCAAACATGAAATAATTAAATAAACAAATTTTAAGGGGGAAAACATATTGTCTTGTCTTCACATATTGCAAAATTGCAGTGTTTCTTTTCAATAAGAGTTCCACATCAGTGATTTTTCTAACCATCTTTTCATTTTTGCTTCATGTTTTAGAATTATCTGTTTCATTTTGGGATTGAAAAGATGGAGCAAGAGGAAACAGCAGCAGAGATCGAGCACGAGCTGATGCAAACTATTGATTTTCCTGTACCAACCCAGCTAGATTAAGAAATGCCAATACTGGGATTCCACCCTGACTTTCTGGTTCACGTTAAGTTCACTTGTCATTTTCTATAATTCTGATAAAATCAAGATCCTTAACGCTGATGTAGTTACCCAGCTGATTGAATTAGACCTCTGCATTTCCATTAGAGAGAGAGAGAGAGAGAGAGAGAAAAAGAGACTCTCTTTATGAGCTCTTCTTTAAAAGAGTGAATGTAGAGTTAGCATTAACTAAATATGAGCGGTCAAAATCTCAACAGTTCCTACACTAATTATGTTATTGAATTATATTATGGTGACAAACTGATGTCCCTTGTTTACTTTCTAGAATAATGAAATTTCTCTCATTTTTTACTTCTACTCATGCTCATGCTCATAAAATAAAAAAAAGTCTTGAGAAACACGAGCAGTGACATTATAGGCTAGGGTGACCAAACGTCCTGTTTTCCCAGGACATGTCCTGTTTTCAGGTCCTGTCCTGGCCGTCCTGTCTGTTTTTTATAAAGTGATGAAAATGTCCTGGTTTTCATTATTTTTCATTGGGCCATTAAGCGTGTACTTTGAATACATGCTTGCCTTTGCACACAAAACATATGAAACCGGCTTCGCCCCGTCTTGTTATAATCAGCGCGTTCCTCAATCCGCAGCGGCAAGCAGAGAGCACATCAGAATACAGAAGCCACTGTGTGTTTGTGTGTGTGTGTTCATCTCAGCCTCATTGGTCTGTCACACTGCTCCTCAATGTCAGAATATTTGAAATGACCAATCAAATCAAAGTAGGCGGACTTTACGTTCACAGACACAGAATTTCAATTTTAGCAGCGTGACTCGACCAGGACTCGACGGTCGATGCTTCAGTTTACGGTCAAGTGCGAGATAAGATGTAAGTAGCTAACAGCAAAAAAAACAACAACAAAAAAAAGCCCACATGTAAATTCACAGATAATTTACAGAGAAAATTCCTGTTTTTTTCGTTTCCGTCGGGATCCGTGTAAAGCAGAATGCATGAACTGCAAAGCTGGAACGTACTTGTCAGTGTCAAATAAAGGTGCTAGCGAAGCCCACATAAAGAAAGTAAAGGCTACAAGAGAACATCAGGAGGATTGAAATTGTTTTTTTTACTGAAATAGTGTAGTAGATTTTTTATTTTAGTGGTAGATTTTTAAGCTATGCTATGGCCATGAAAAGAAATAGTGTCATGTAAAAGGTGTTAAAAGCTAAACTTTTTTTTTAATAGTAGGCTATTCTATTGTTGTGGGCCAAACATTGAATGGAAAGGATGTATTAGGCTACTTTATGTATTAAAGTACAATAACATAGTTGCAAGGTTGTGAATGCATTTGTCAAGTATTTTTTGATGCATTCACCCCAACCACGCCCCCACCCCTTAACCACGCCTCCCAAACCACGCCCCCGTCCTGTTTTCTGAAAACTAAAATATGGTCACCCTATTATAGGCCACATGACATTTCTAGAATATTTAAAAAGTAGCTTCATCAACACTGGTCATGTTTACTACAATATGCAAACTTGATAATTAACAGAAATGGCAATGACAGCCCTAGACTTAATATATGGTTGTACAGCCTTTGATTTAAATTACTGCAATCAAGTTATTCCTATATCCATAGATAAGCTTCTTGCACCTCTGCTACAGTCTTTCGTCAAAGTTTCTTTTGCATCCACATCCAGTGAGGTTGGCTACAGTGCCATGTGTCTAAAACTTCTTGATAACAAAGCTCAGATAGTATTTTCATTGCAGTACACACCATGACACAAAACAGGAGAATTTATAATTTTCTCAATAAAAATAGTTGAATCAGTTATGTTTATACAGCAGGCACTTTCAACTTACTATACATTACTGATTTTTGTATTTATTTGTAGCATATAAAACACCCATGAGTAAATTGATTATTCATATGTACTATATACATACTTATATTGACATGTACATATTTGTATAATGACAAATCTTAAAATAGTTTTAGAATGTTACTGAATATAGCAATGTTAATGTATTGGTCTTGGTGGACTAGATCCTCTACGCTGCTGCTGCAGTCAAAGAAAGTATGGACTTGATGGATGGATGGATGGATGGATGGATGGATGGATGGATGGATACTTTATTGATCCAGAAGTTAAATTAAGGTGTCCAATAGCTTATACATATCATACATACACATAGACACACCGACAAGACCTCCATGCAGACATACATACTACAGAAAAGATGCAATGGTATCATAGTGCAAGAGAGTGCCATTTCAAGTACATTGCCAGTGCAAATTCTATATCCTATTCAAGTACAACAGGTTACAAAAAAATTAAAAATTATAATATTAATCATTATTTATTTAACTATACATAGACAAAAGTAAAAAAAAAAAAAGAATTGAAGAAAAAGTTTAAGTTAAAATAGAAAACTGCCTATACAGACAAAAAGACAGCGTGTTGTATAAACCATACAGGCAAGCTAGGAGATTGGTCAAGTGGCTAATGTAGCCAATAAGGAAGTCAAACAGTGCCAAATCAGTCCAGTCCAGGGTAGTCCGGGGTAGATTATGTTTATGTATAAAGGCACCCAGATGAAGGGATGGTACAAAGGATAGTTTGAAGAGCAGACTTAAACACTTAAATCAATCACACTCCTCCCCTTCTGTGTAGGATTGAAGATCTGAATGGCCCTTGGGACAAAGGACCTACGCAGCCTGTCTGTTTTGCAAGACAGAGACAGGAGCCTGCCACTGAACATGCTCTTCTGCTTGGAGAGAGTGGTGTGCAGGTGTTAAAGAGCAGTATGTTCAGGGTCCTCTTATCTGCAACTTATGTCAGTGACTCCAGCTCCATGCCCACCACAGAGCCAGCTTTTCTCACCAGCCTGTCCAGTCGTCCAGCATCCCTCTTCCTAATGTTGTCTCCCCAAAATACGACAGCATAGAAAAGGACACTGGCCATGACAGACTGGTAGAACATAAGCAGGAGTTTGCTGCAGACATTGAAGGACCCCAGCCTCCTAAGGAAATAAAGTCTGCTCTGCCCTTTCTTGTAAAGTACATCAGTATTGGCAGACCAGTCTGGTTTATTGTCAAGATGTAGCCCCAGGAACTTGTATGTACTGACAGTCTCCACATTCACCCCATCAATAGTGACAGGCAGCACAGGAGTGGCAAGCCTCCTGAAGTCCACCACCATTTCCTTAGTCTTGGTGGTGTTCAGCTGCAGCTGGTTAGTCCTACACCATCCCACAAAGTCCTCCACAAGGCTTCTATACTCCCCCTCCTGTCCATCCTTGATGCACCCCACAATTGCAGTGTCATCAGAGAACTTCTGCATATGGCACGACTCAGAGTTGTACTTGAAGTCCATGGTGTACAAGGTGAACAGTACAGGAGAAAGAACAGTTCCCTGTGGCGCCTCTGTGCTGCTTACCACAGCCTCAGATTTGAGGTCCACCGGTCTAACAAACTGGGGGACGTTCAGTGAGGTAATCTGTGATCCAAGTCCCCAGGCTTGGGTCCACTCTCATCTGCAGTAATTTGTCTCTCAGCAGGAGGGGCTGGATGGTGTTAAAAGCACTGGAGAAGCAAAAAAATATGATTCTCACAGCACTGCCTCCAATGTCCAAGTGAGAGTACACCCTGTGTAGTAGATATAGAATGGCATCCTCCACTCCCACATTCTCCTGGTAAGCGAACTGTAGGGGGTTGTAACGAATCTAGCTCAAATGATATAGGGAATCAATAATGATGAATCGGGGTTATGATTAATTTACTTCGCATACAGCGTTAATAAAATTATTGAAGCTGAAAAATAGATCAATTGTATATATCAATAACCCATCACAATTAATTATAATTTAATCATTAATATATCAACGGTCCATTCTTCAGATCAATTATCAGAATAACTTTTAATGGAAATTAATGTAATTATCAAACAGTCGTTTGTCCAGCAAACGGCCGTAAGATTAACCCATCAATCTCTCAACAAAAATGATCTCTTTCTTATAATTCGAAGAAGGCTATTTTTTGGCCACGAAAATCACCTTCCTGTTCTTATAAAATGTAGGTTACTGAAATAGTAACAAATTGTAAAGCTTTTGTAGCTTTAGATCGTAACGCTTCAGGGACTTTGAAATGTTGAGCAAACAGAAGCAATAAGGGATATATGGTTTTAATAAATGAAACTACGAAAACAGGATACTACATTTCACGCGGAATACATGTACAGTATATACAGAGTACAACCAGTAAAACAATACAAGACAATGAATAACGAATGAGAGTGAGAGAGAGAGAGAGAGAGAGAGAGAGAGAGAGTGAGAGAGGATGAGAGAGAGAAAGTGAAAGCAAAATGTCAGGATGGCAATTTTCACAGTTAACTCTGAGAGACACCAAGATTAGAAAGAATACCCAAAAGGGAAGTAAACACAGCCTTAGATTTCAAATTAAGGTGATACTTGCATTAAAGTCTTGGTGTGACTGCGAAAGCAGTGTGCGTGTGTCCTTTTTGGAGCTGGGCATCATTCTCGTGCTTCCGGAGCAAACGGAGTTCGCGGGACGTTTAAAGTGTCTACTTAAAGTTAAAGTTGCCGGCTACATTCACTTCACTGAACGTAGAAAAAGTCCGAAGACGAAAATAAAGACAAAGATTAAAGTAAAGTAAAGAAAAACTGAGAAACTCCCTAAGGAGTTGTGGGACAGGAAACCTCTCACTGACGAAGTGCGAGGAGGGACTTCGGGTGTGGTCTTCTTATGGAAAGGATGGGCTCACGCCTCTGTTTGCGCGAACAACCAATGACTGTCCGAGAATGAAGCGGGAAAAGTTATTTTGTCTCTTGAGAGACACCCACTTGAATGAATTATGGTGGTGTCACAATTTGAGCCTTTATACTCTAAAAAGAGGATTCATATTGTAATTATCATATCATTGCAATCTATTATCGAGATTCAACTCCGTTAGGTCTCAAGATTTAAAATGATATCAAACACGTCATATGAAAGATTATAGGAATACAAAAATAAATAAAATATGCATAGTATAAGCATTTAAAGTTCACTACATGACTAGAAAAATCATGGCTATGCTACTGTAACATGGGAAAACATGCAACACACCAAAACAATATATCATATACCCAATGGCGTAGGTTTGATTTTTTTAAAATTGGTGGGGATGGGGACATCCCCTGAAGCTGAGCTGCATCTGTCATTAAAGGGACAGTTCACCCAAAAATGAACATTCTGTCATCATTTACTCTCCCTCAAGTGGTTTGAAACCTGTATGAATTTCTTTCTTCTTCTGAACACAAAAGAAGATATTTTGAAGAATGTTGGTAACCAGACATTTGATGGACCCCACTGACTTCCATAGTAGAAAAAAAAACTCAATACTGGTTCCGTACATTCTTCAAAATATCTTCTTTTGTGTTCAGCAGAAGAAAAAAATGCATACCGGTTTGAAACAACTTGAGGGAGAGTAAATGATGACATCATTTTCATTTAAAAGTGAACTTACAGAAATTAACTGTTGGCATATTTGTTTCTGCCACTGTAACATGGGAAAACATGCAACAGAAAAACTTTCTGCATTTTTACATTTTCAGCTGTTTTCCAAAAATAAATAAATAAATAAATAAATCCCCACAAGGACAAGTATTTCGGATATTGCCATCTTTGTGGTGACATTTTGTCCCTATAATGTAGTGTTACACACACTTATACTGCACTACAAAGCAAAAAGGCAGTAACTACACAGAGTGCAGAACTGAGAAAAATGACTTTAAAGTTATCCTGTCATCCAGCCTAAGTAGTTGTAGGTAGATTATTGGACATCTGGCTGTTTTGTTACTTTATATTAGCTTATTCTTTGTACATATCAATCCTCATATTTAATTTGATATTTTACCCCTATTTTGCAGTTACTGTATTCTTGCTTTGTATTACTTACCAAAAACGTGGCACCATACCAAGGAAAAAAGCAGTAACTACAGATTCTCCAAAAACTATTTTGCCACAACTTGGGCTCTGGGTGTGTTAGATACACTGTATTTGAAATAATTGGAACCATTTGTTTTCCTGAACATGGATATACCAAACCCAAACTAATTTGACGATTTCAGGTCAATATTTTCCACCCGGAAGCTGTTCTGGTGCTGAAACGGCTATTATTTTGAATAGGACCACATTATTATGTGTGAGTATTAGATTAATGTGTGTCTGGGGGTGTTTCTGTATCTGTAATGTAGTATCTGCTACACCTACAAATCACATTAATGTTAAAGCACTGCAAAACAACTTTTCTTTGGAGCAATATAGGCAAGTTAAACTCCAATTTAACAGAGCAAAACAAAATCATTTTGCCTAAGTGTTTCTAATTTGTGTGAAGTTAGAAGGGTGGAATCGCAAATGTTAAAACCGTCCGTAGGGATGTCACGATACAAAAATTCCAGTAGTCGGTACCGATACCATTCAAATTTTACGGTTCTCGGTACCAATTTCGGTACCACAGCAAAATCTGTTGAAACTATTTTTCTATTTTATTTAACTGTTTGATTTAAAAAAAAAAAATTTTTATGACGGTAATCATAAATAAATAATACATATAGCATTGAAGGCTACATGCTGTTTAAACTTAAATATTGCTTAGAAAAAAAATCAAGTGAAAATTAAGCAACCTTCTATACACATTATTATTAGTAGTAGTAGTAGTATTTTTAATACATGGAGACGTGGCTAAATCTACTGTACAGTAGCCTAATATAATTATTATTGTCAATTTCTTCAAGTTAAACCGAACTTTTATTTTGACGGGTTGCCGTGAAGACCTTTGAGTTTCTGTGTGTGTATGATTTGACGATAGTTTTTCTCAAATGAAACGGTAAAATGCTCATGAAGTGACTCCCAGAGCGGCTCTGGAGATGAATTTCATCATGTCATCATATCGTGAGGCAGCAGACTGAGACTGAAAACAGCCCGAGCGTCACTCATGCTTCTGTGTGTGTGTGTGTGTGTGTGTGTGTGTGTGTGTGTGTGTAAGCATGCATTATGGAGTTAACATGGAAAAACGTCTCGGTTACGTATGTAACCCTCGTTCCCTGAGTAGGGAACGGAGACGTTACGTCGGATGACGACGAATGGGGTTTCGCTTAGAAAGCCTATCAACTTCGAGTATATAAAACGAGCCAATGGCAAAGAAATGCCATGGGTCTGCGGAATTTGCATAGCGTAACTCCGCCCCACCCTAGGGGTATATAAGGAAGTACGCTGCAACATGCAGATATGTCTTCGCTGAGGAGCCGAGACTGAACTCAGGCGTTCCAGCGGTACAGCGGAAGTGGCAGGGAGACGTAACGTCTCCGTTCCCTACTCAGGGAACGAGGGTTACATACGTAACCGAGACGTTCCCTTTCGTTGTCACTCCGAGTTACGTCGGATGACGACGAATGGGGTTCCCAGTGTAATCACGCCACCTCCCGACTGTCTTCCAGTGCCCTGCGTAAGTGTGAGCTCCCTGTCGTGAGACTGGCACGGACGAAGGACTCCAACTTAACACAGGATTAAACCAAGGTACACTGGGAAGCATATCTCAGTGGAAATATGCAAACATGCCCAACCCAAAGGGGGGGACTTGGAATACACATATGACCCCGGAGGGCTGCATATGGAGAAACACTGGGGTATCCAGCCGCAGGTGGAATATTTCAACCCCAGGGGTGGCAAGGTGGCTTGCCAAGGGAAAGACACATGCTCAGAGAGGCTTACAGTGGAAATACACATGTGGGGGTCGCCCAGAGGGGGAACCATGCACATGGAGGCACCTAGCCAAGCGCGAAAGCTGCCGGTGGCAACTCTGGCGATGACATCGTCAGTGCTGGAGGAGACTCAGGGCTTATGAGGCTCACCTGAGGAAAAATCGCTCGTATCCCATCCGTGGAGAGGAATGGCGAGCAAGCGAAGGCACCTGAGCAGAATCTATTACCGGCTAGTTGAAGCGAGTACATGAGAAGAAACTGGCTCCACTCGGAGATTATAGAATCTCGCGAATGTGTTAGGTGTCGCCCAGCCTGCAGCTCTGCAGATGTCTGTTAGCGAGGCGCCATGCGCTAGAGCCCAAGAGGATGCCACACTCCGGGTGGAGTGGGCCGTCACACCAAGGGGGCATGGTCGACCTTGCTGCTGGTAAGCCAAAGCAAAATGGCGTCCACAATCCAGTGAGACAACCTTTGCTTGGAGAGAGCCTTTCCCTTCAGCTTCCCACCATGACAGACAAAGAGCTGGTCAGAGGTCCTGAAACACTGCGTTCTGTCTACGTAAGCACGGAGGGCGCGTACTGGACAGAGCAGTGCCAAGGCTGGGTCTGCCTCCTCCAAGGGCAGCGCTTGCAGGTTCACCACCTGGTCTCGAAAGGGTGTGGTGGGAACCTTGGGCACATATCCAGGCCGGGGTCTCAGGATCACGTGAGAATTAGCCGGCCCGAATTCCAGGCACGCTTCGTCAACCGAGAATGCCTGCAGGTCCCCTACCCTCTTGATAGAGGCCAATGCAACCAGGAGCGCTGTCTTCATAGACAGGAACTTAAGCTCCACTGATTGCAGAGGCTCAAAGGGAGCACTCTGCAGGGCAGTTAAAACCACTGAGAGGTCCCAAGAGGGAACGAGAGGAGGGCGAGGAGGATTCAGTCTCCTCGCTCCTCTCAGGAACCTGATGATCAGGTCGTGCTTTCCAATGGACTTACCTTCGACTGCGTCGTGATGTGCGGCAATGGCGGCAACATACACTTTCAGGGTGGAGGGAGACAGCCTTCGCTCCAACCCTTCTTGCAGGAAGGAAAGCACGACACTGATCGGGCATTTCGTGGGTTCTTGATGTTTAGAAGAACACCAGTTGACGAAGAGGTTCCACTTCAACGCATAGACATGTCTCGTGGACGATGCTCTAGCGGAAGTGATGGTAGCCACCACCGCTGGTGGTAGGGTACTCAAACCTACCTCGTCCCGTCCAGGAGCCACACGTGGAGGTTCCAAAGATCGGGATGAGGGTGCCACAGGGTGCCCCGTCCCTGAGAAAGCAGGTCCTTCCTCAGAGGAATAGGCCAGGGAGGTGCTGTCGCGAGGAGTACTAGTTCTGGGAACCAGGTGCGGTTGGGCCAATACGGGGCAACCAATATTACCTGCTCCTCGTCCTCCCTGATCTTGCGCAAAGTCTGCGCAAGAAGGCTCACTGGGGGAAACGCATACTTGCGTGGGCCCCGCGGCCAGCTGTGCGCCAGTGCATCCGTGCCGAGCGTGCCCTCGGTCAGGGAATAAAACAGGTCGCAATGGGACGAGTCGTGGGAGGCAAACAGATCTATCTGAGCGTCCCCGAACTGATCCCAAATCAGCTGGACCGACTGGGGATGGAGTCTCCATTCTCCAGCGAGAGGCCGAAACCGAGACAGCTCGTCGGCCGCACGGTTCAGCTCTCCCGGGATATAAATGGCTCGAAGCGACCTCAGATGCTTCTGACTCCATATGAGGAGGTGGCGGGCGAGTTGCGACATACGGCGGGAGCGTAGACCACCTTGACGGTTGATGTACGCTACTGTGGCGGTATTGTCTGAACGGACTAGTACGTGTTGACCCCTGAGCAACGCCCGGAAGCGGTGCAGGGCAAGGCGTACAGCCAGCAACTCGAGGCAATTGACATGCCAAAGGCGTTGGGGACCTGTCCAGGAGCCCGTGGCAGCATGTCCATTGCACATGGCGCCCCAGCCCGTGGTGGAGGCATCCGTTGATACAACAACATGCCTGGAAGCTCGTTCTAAGGGCACTCCGGCCCGTAGAAAACTGAGGTTCGACCACGGGGTGAAGGTCTGACGGCAGGCCAGAGTCACTGGGACTCGGAGCGTGCCGTGTTGCCATGCCCACCTCGGGACTCGATCGCAAAGCCAAAGCTGAAGCGGTCTCATATGAAGCAATCCGAGCGGCGTAACTGCGGCTGCGGATGCCATATGCCCCAGGAGCCTCTGAAAAAGTTTCATTGGGACCGCACTCTTGCCCTCGAATTGACGAAGGCAAGTCAGCAGTGACTGCGCGCGCTCGCTCGTAAGCTGCGCGCACATGGCGACCGAGTCTATATCCATACCGAGAAAAGAGATCCTCTGCACGGGGCAGAGTTTGCTCTTCTCCCAGTTGACCCGAAGGCCCAGACGAGCTAGGTGCCGGAGCACTAGGTCCCTGTGTTCGCAAACCTGATCTCGAGAGTGAGCTAGGATCAGCCAGTCGTCGAGATAGTTCAGGATGCGAACCCCTTGTTCCCGAAGGGGAACAAGGGCTGCCTCGACGACCTTCGTGAAGACGCGAGGAGACAGGGCTAGCCCGAAAGGGAGAACCGCGTACTGGTATGCCTGCCCCTCGAAAGCAAACCGTAAGAACGGTCTGTGTCGAGGAAGAATGGAGACATGGAAGTAGGCGTCCTTCAGGTCGATCGCTGCAAACCAATCCTGCGGCCGCACACATTCGAAAATGCGTTTGGCCGTGAGCATCTTGAACGGCATCCTGTGAAGGGAGCGGTTCAAGACGCGCAGGTCCAGGATTGGCCGTAACCCACCGGTTTTCTTCGGTACAATGAAGTAAGGGCTGTAGAAGCCGGACCTCATTTCGGCTGGAGGGACAATCTCGATCGCACCCTTCGCCAGTAGGGTGGCGACCTCCGCTCTCATGACAGGGGCATTGCCACCGACCATTGTGAAGCGGACTCCCCTGAAACGGGGAGGAGATCGCGCGAACTGAATCGCGTAGCCGAGCCTGATGGTCCTCGCGACCCAGCGGGACAGTCTGGGAAGCTCTAACCAGGCTCCCAAAAACTGTACCAGCGGGGTCATGCGGACCACAGACGTACCCTCGGTGGTGCAGCGAGGCGGAATGACCGGCCCAGGCGTGGGTGGCATAGCGGCCCGGTGCGGGGGCACGGTCATTAGCCGCGTCCTGCCAGAGGATGCCAGGGGAGGACCAGCGTCCCACGGGGGCATGCTCTGGCAGGGGTCTGGCGACAGAGGGGGATGAGAGTGGCGAGGCCCGTGAGCGTCGCGCACTGCCATCCGAGAACTCTCTGTGCTCAGAGATGGGTATGTCAGTTCTGTCTTTAACCACATTAGGGTGCTGCCCGTCGAGGGACGAGCAGCGGGGGTGGGAAAACCAAGGATTCTCCCCCGGCCCTCCACCGGAGGAAGGAGCGGCCCTGCTACCGTCTCCTGTACAGAACTGAGCGCCAACTCTGAGCAGCCCGTCTCAGGAGCGCTGCTTGGCCTGGCGTTTTGCGGGGCGCGGGGCTGGAGGGGGCTGTGACGCCTTCCTACGGTTTCCTCCACGAGGCGGCCCAGATGGAGGCTGCTGCTGGGGCCGTCCGGGAGGGAGGGGAACCGCGGGAGGGCGTCCACGGCGGCGAGCGGGCTGAGGCGCCTGTGCCGACGGCTGGGGGGCAGCAGCGGGCCGTCGGGGCAGGACATGTTTGAGAGCCTCAGTCTGCTTCTGGGCAGCCGAGAACTGCTGGGCAAAGTCCTCGACTGCCCCGCCGAAGAGGCCAGCCTGGGATATGGGGGTGTCGAGGAACCGGGTTCGCTCGGCCTCCCGCATATCAGCCAGGTTGAGCCACAGATGTCTCTCCTGGACCACACAGGTGGACATCACCTGACCCAGGGAGCGTGCGGTCACCTTCGTCGCCCGGAGAACGAGGTCGGTGGCAGCACGCAGCTCATCAAAGAGCCCTGGGTCAGTCCTCCCCTCGTGCATGTCACGCAACATCTGGGCCTGGTAGACCTGGAGTGTTGCCATGGCATGCAGTGAGGAGGCTGCCTGCCCCGCAGCTCTATAGGCCTTCGCCACAAGGGTGGAGGAGAACCTACAGGCTTTGGAGGGGTGCTTTGGGTCACCGCGGGAAGAAGCACTCTGGGGACATAACTGCATGGCCACAGAGCGTTCAACCTGGGGAACCCCAGTGTACCCTTTGACAGCCCCCTGATCGAGAGGAGGAAAGGCGGAGGAGGCCGTCGAGCGATCACGGGAAGACAGGGGTGCCTTCCAGGACCTCGAGACCTCCTCATGCACATCCGGGAAGAAAGGAATCAGGGTGGGGCGCTGACGAGGATCAGCGGCCGCACCCAAAAACCAATCGTCCAGCCGCGAGCGCACTGGACCGGGTGGCGGGGACCACTCGAGCCCAATGGCCGCGGCTGCCCGGGAAAGCATGGCCGTCAGCTCGGGATCAGACTCGGGCAATGCTGGGACACCCGAAGGTGGCAGCACAGCCGAATCTTCCTCTCCCGAGGACTCCTGCCCACCTTGTGATGCAGCAATCGACATAGAATCCTCCTCTGGAGCGCCGAATGAGACCCGCGGCAAGTCAGAGGACTGTACCGCGGGCTCATTCGGACGACTCGCGGGTTGCACGGCGCTAGAGGACGGTGTGGAGCGTGGAATAGTCGGCGCTTTGTTCCACACCGTAACCCTCAGATCACCCTGGCCGCCAGCCGAAGTACCAGCCCTCTCGGAGCTGCTAGATCGGGGTGCGGATGAGGGGACTCTCACACGAAGATCATTGAGTCTCGATCGCAACCGTGCGATGGGCATGTTCCCGCAGTGGGAACATGACTCATCCACAAACGCTGCCTTAGCGTGCTCAATACCCAGACACACAAGACAGCGATTGTGCCCATCAGAGTCAGAAACTAGAAGACCGCAACCAGAAGTGCACGGGCGAGGCATCTTTAAAAAGACGTGCCGCGTGCAAGCTCTTTTAGAAAGGAGATTTTCTCCACAAGTGTTGAAGCGACCAGGGAGATGAACACACAAACTCTGGCAAATCACTGCACAGATAAGCAGGGAATGTGCACTCGCTGGAACTCGCTGTCACACCAACACCTGGAGAGAGGCTCGTCTCGAAGAGAATAGAGATAACTCAGAATTGGCTGTGGAGTGAAGTGAATCAACTTGGCTCCGAAGCGAAAACATATCTGCATGTTACAGCGTACTTCCTTATATACCCCTAGGGTGGGGCGGAGTTACGCTATGCAAATTCCGCAGACCCATGGCATTTCTTTGCCATTGGCTCGTTTTATATACTCGAAGTTGATAGGCTTTCTAAGCGAAACCCCATTCGTCGTCATCCGACGTAACTCGGAGTGACAACGAAAGGGAACTGGTTTGCTTTAATCCAGAAAACTGGTGAAAATCATGAAGTTTAAAGTGAAAGTGAGCCAATAAGTGGTCTTCTACTGCCCTCTGCTGGCCATTCTACTTATTAATGAAGTCTTTTCACATGTGCTCACATTCATATTTAGACTCTAAAAATCACTTATATAACAATAACTATTATAACACAATCAGATTTTGTCAGTGTTTATCACTTCATTTGCACTGACACTTCACATAATTGCTAGTGATGTGGTAAATCATAGTAAATAATACTATAATGTGGTGTATCAAGGTAAACCATGCTAGAATGGCAAATCATTCTAGAACGTGGTAAATCATGGTAAACTATGCTAGAACAGGGTAAATCATGGTAAACCATGATAAACTATGGTAAATCATGTTAGAATGTGGTATATCATGGTAAATCATGCTAGAACAGGGTAAATCATGGTAAACTATGATAAATCATGATAAACTATGGTAAACCATGCTAGAATCACAGTAAACAATGGTAAATCATACTAGAATGTAGTATATCATGCTAGAATATGGTAAATCAAGGTAAACTAAGATAAAATCATGGTAAACTATGGTAAATCATGCTAGAATCATAGTAAATAATACTAGAATGTAGTAAATTGTTGTGGGAGGAGCCTATTTTACTAAAATGGCTATAATTCAAGAAGTAAATGAGATATCTTGACCAAACTCAGTACACATGTGTATGGGTTCAATTTGAGGTCACAGTAAACAATTTTATGGAGATCGGACCATAGGTGGCACTATAACTGTTAAAAAGCTTTAAAACCATATATTTCCCATGGTAAACTGCCTGTATTGGCTGTAAATGGTCTTTTCC
The DNA here is from genome assembly GCF_965113295.1 of Leuciscus leuciscus. Lineage (NCBI taxonomy): Eukaryota > Metazoa > Chordata > Actinopteri > Cypriniformes > Leuciscidae > Leuciscus > Leuciscus leuciscus. The sequence goes on along the minus strand of NC_138736.1, from coordinate 21,784,033 downwards.
GTCTATTATGTCAGTGATTACATGCTTGCTAAATAAAACTTAATGTCTTAAATGCTTATGTGCTTAAAGGCCTTAAATGCTTGAACCCCGATAAATGCTGCTTGCAGCTTTAATTATTATTATTATTATTATTTACAATATTAAAATATTGCTATTTTTATTGATTCTAAAAGTTGAATTTAAAATAATAATTTTTGGTGTTTGGTTTCAGTTTTGATTGCAGTAATTTACAATATGTGGTTACACTTTATTTTACAGTATGTGTACTTGCAATCCAATATAAGGTAACTACATGGGTTTAGAGGTAGGTTCAGGGTTAGTACCTAGTTATAACTCAGTTATTGTAATTGCTATAATAAGTACATAGTATGTACATGCAGAACAGGACTGAAAAATACAGTGCTACTCTTTATGTCCAGAATTTTAATGATACATTTTATTCAAACGCATCTGTAATTGTATTCTAATCTCTTGAATAATCATCCAGCAATGCTTAAACCTTAGATTATTATTAGGGGCCAAGCCCCGAAGGGGCAAGGCACCTATTGTATCTGTTAGTTTTTAGGGGCCAAGCCACCTATTGTATCTGTTAGTTTTTAGGGGCCAAGCCCCGAAGGGGCAATGCACCTATTGTATCTGTTAGTTCTTCTTCTTCTTCTTCTTCTTCTTCTTCTTCTTCTTCTTCTTCTTCTTCTTCTGCCAATGGAAGTCTATGGCAGCCCTATGAACCGTACATAGGAAAATGATGAAATTTGGTACACTTCTAGTGATGCTAATGAATAGTAATTGGACCAATTTTTGAGCCTCTAGGACCAACTCTATAGCGCCACCACCAGTTCAAAATTTCAACATTGAAATGGTTATAACTTTTGAACCCTTTGATCTAGAGACATGAAACTTAGTACATCTGATTCCTCTCATCATCGTGGTCACAACTAATACCTTACATTAGGACTCCGCCCATTACAGTAGTGGCCATTTTGAAAAGTACAGTATTCAGTTTTTTCGCTACTCCTCCTTCAAAATTTGCCCAATTTTCTCCAAAATTTGCTGAAATGATCTTTGGACTGAGCCGCACAGAAGTGAGTGAACAGATTTTTTTATTCATTTCTGTTTAAAAGTTATGATGTCGCAAACTTAACAAGGTCCACCCAAAATTGGCTAAGAGGCTGTATTTCGGCCAAAGTTTGATCAATCGAAACGAAAATTGGTACTCTTCATCAGAAGCATGATCTGAGGTTCCATGCCAAAGTTGGGAACAGCGCCACCTACGGGTCATGAGATCTGGAAAATTGCTATTTTGGCCAATAACTTTTGAACAGTTTGTCAGAAAATCATAAATGTGGTATCTATGGATTCCTTGCATCATGCCGAATCCGTGGATACCGAATTATCCAAGATCGGGTGAATCATGTGTCCGCCATTTTGAATTTTGTCATAATTTGCAATAACTTTTAAACTATTTGACATATCTTCAAAACATTTTGTATGGATCATCAACACAATGTCCTGAAGGTCCATGAGAAGATTGAGCACAGCGCCACCTAGTGTTCCAGAGATATAAGGTCTTTTGCAAAAGTGCTTATAACTCTTGAAAACATTGTTCAAATTTTGATTTCTTTATGTCATTACGTTCTTTGGCTTATGCCGATTCCGACGACATCTCATTTGTCATTTTTCAACAATGTGACTGTCCACCATATTGGAACAAATGAAAAACAGTTTTTTCGCTACTCCTCTTTCAAATCTTGCTCAATTTTGTCCAAAATTTGATCAGATGATCTTTTGACCAAGCCGCACAGAAGTGAGTGAACAGATTTTAGATTTTCGCTACCGTTCCCGAGATATTCATCTTCAAAGTTGACCTAGCCTGCGTTGTTTGCCTTATGCTAGTTAACTTAGCATAATAATTGGTTAGCATGCTAACCAGATGCCATTCTTTCTAATGTGGCTCTTCAGCTATCAGGATAACCATAAGCTACATTAGCATTAAGCTAGCTTAGCATGCTAATCTCGTTAACATGATTTTGTGTGCTTATTCTTACACTGAAGCCTCTCCTCTGCAGCTTTCTAAAACACGTCCTCTGTGTGGCGCAATCTGTTCAACTGTGTGTCATGAATCCCGAACCATTCCGGTCGTGGGTTCGAGTCCTATCTGGGGCAACTTTGAAATTGTGTATAAAATTGTAATTTGAATTCCATTATTATCTGGGTAAGAGCTGTACTAATGTTTCTTACACTGGGATCAGAAATAAGTGTATTTATTTCTACATTCTGTATTCATTCTCAACAGAACTTATGTTCATTTTGATTTCATCCTCTCTGTACTTCTGAACCCATCAGTTCTTCATGTACATTCTATTTCTGCTGTTTTTGCTCTTCTGGCTCCGCATTGCGCAACAGCCCTACTGTGCTACAGCGGCTTGGCCCCGTATTGCTGCTTGCAGCTATATTCTTCTTCTTCTTCTTCTTCTTCTTCTTCTTCTTCTTCTTCCGCCAATGGAAGTCTATGGCAGCCCTATGAACCGTACATAGGAAAATGATGAAATTTGGTACACTTCTAGTGATGCTAATGAATTGTAATTGGACCAATTTTTTAGCTTCTAGGACCAACTCTATAGCGCCACCACCAGTTCAAAATGTCAACATTGAAATGGTTATAACTTTTGAACCCTTTGATCTAGAGACATGAAACTTAGTACATCTGATTCCTCTCATCATCGTGATCACAACTAATACCTTACATTAAGACTCCGCCCATTACAGTAGTGGACATTTTGAAAAGTACAGTATTCATTTTTTTCTCTACTCCTCCTTTAAAATTTGTCAAATTTTCTCCAAAATTTGCTGAAATGATCTTTGGACTGAGCCGCACAGAAGTGAGTGAACAGATTTTTTAAATTCATTTCTGTTCAAAAGTTATGATGTCGCAAACTTAACAAGGTCCACCCAAAATCGGCTAAGAGGCTGTATCTCGGCCAAAGTTTGATCAATCGAAACGAAAATTGGTACACTTCATTGGAAGCATGATCTGAGGTTCCATGCCAAAGTTGGGAACAGCGCCACCTACGGGTCATGAGATCTGGAAAATTGCTATTTTGGCCAATAACTTTTAAACTATTTGACATATCTTCAAAAAATGTAGTATGGATCATCAACACAATGTCCTGAAGGTCCATGAGAAGATTGAGCACAGCGCCACCTAGTGTTCCAGAGATATAAGGTCTTTTGCAAAAGCGCTTATAACTCTTGAAAACATTGTTCAAATTTTGATTTCTTTATGTCATTACGTTCTTTGGCTTATGCCGATTCCGACGACATCTCATTTGTCATTTTTCAACAATGTGACTGTCCACCATATTGGAACAAATGAAAAACAGTTTTTTCGCTACTCCTCTTTCAAATCTTGCTCAATTTTGTCCAAAATTTGATCAGACGATCTTTGGACCAAGCCGCACAGAAGTGAGTGAACAGATTTTTGATTTTCGCTACCGTTCCCAAGATATTCATCTTCAAAGTTGACCTAGCCTGCATTTTTTGCCTTATGCTAGTTAACTTCGCATAATAATTAGTTAGCATGCTAACCAGATGCCATTCTTTCTAATGTGGCTCTTCAGCTATCAGGATAACCATAAGCTACATTAGCATTAACCTGTTAACCCTCACCAGTGCGTCGGCGCACTGAAGCGTTTTTTTATTTATTTAGTTCAAAGTTACTATCAGATTAAATGTTATACTTTGACAAACTATACATCATTAAAAAGATATAAGACTCAAGTTTCAGTATTTGACCACTATTGTATTCTGAGAAACTTATAGTGACAGTTATGTCTTAATTTGTGTCAGGAGTTATGAAATGAAAAAATGCATCGATCCCTTTAATATGAATTATGAGCGTCAGCTGGTCCATTCAGAAAAAAAAACTCCGTGCTGTTGTCATGACAGTGCTATACAAAACAACGTTCCTCAGGACTTTTAGCTCAAAAATGTGCAGACTTGGAGAAATATTGATATATTCTCATAGATTCACATCATATTTCTATAGACAGGAATAATATTTATTGAATTTATACCCAAATGCGTCGATGTAATCATTATGAGCGCTTCTTACTGAGATGTGCTGTGTTTTCAATTCATACCAATAGCCTGAGGGCGCTATATGCACAAAAATACTCCATATATGGAACATGAAGAAGAGCCATAATCATGTGACCTTCAAGGACGTCACTGATAGCAGCTACACACAAAGCTAACACAGAGATCGCTGTAATATGCAGATACAGACGTTTTGAAAACAATAAACATAATTGCAATGATATGTGATTTGCCTGTGTTCTTCAAGCAATGCCAGGTATTTTTATAATATAATATATTTATAATGTATTGCTAATCGATATAGACTTTATCATTGTACATAATTCTATAAATATATTTTCTGTCTGATTTTTTTTTTTATCTGAAGCCAAATTAGATCACAGAAGATTATTTAAAACACTCCACTTGCGTTATAAAGTACGTTTGTAGCACAAACATGGTTTTAATCTCATAAATGGTCGTGTATTGATGGTGTGCTAAGCTAACATGCTAGCTAGGCCCAAAATAAAGTAATTTGACATGATCTTGAAAAACATTTAACTAAATACAGAGTTTTAGACTTATCATTTTCAGATTTTAAATATAACATGGTCACACATATGGCTTTAGCTGCAGTGCATTTCTAGATTGCTCCAGGGCCCACTTCAATTTTATTTTCATGAATATGTTTAATAAAAACAAATTTCTAATAACTTTACAAAACTTTGAAGCTATTTAAAAAATGTTTTTTCATTATGACAATAATTAATTCTACATTTACAATAAACTACCAGGTGTCAGCTTTCAAATGAGATCATACTTGTGCTTTTAGTGCAAAGGGTTCATGAACTGTATGTGTTTCAGTTTGGGTATGTCATTTCTGGGGATTTTTCAAAAGTGGCGTTGCAGCTTAACAGGTTAAGCTAGCTTAGCATGCTAATCTCGTTAACATGATTTTGTGTGCTTATTCTTACACTGAAGCCTCTCCTCTGCAGCTTTCTAAAACACATCCTCTGTGTGGCGCAATCTGTTCAACCGTGTGTCATGAATCCCGAACCATTCCGGTCGTGGGTTCGAGTCCTATCTGGGGCAACTTTGAAATTGTGTATAAAATTGTAATTTTTATTCCTTTATTATCTGGGTAAGAGCTGTACTAATGTTTCTTACACTGGGATCAGAAATAAGTGTATTTATTTCTACATTCTGTATTCATTCTCAACAGAACTTATGTTCATTTTGATTTCATCCTCTCTGTACTTCTGAACCCATCTGTTCTTCATGTACATTCTATTTCTGCTGTTTTTGCTCTTCTGGCTCCGTATTGCGCAACAGCCCTACTGTGCTACAGCGGCTTGGCCCCGTATTGCTGCTTGCAGCTATATTTATTATTATTATTATTATTATTATTATTATTACCTCACAGGATGAACCTACATTCTGTTTTCATTGGGAGTAACAAGCCTCCTACAAAATCGTTAAAATAGAGCCCTTCAGCTTCCTCTGTAAAACCAGCAGTGTTCAGAATGTAGGTTTTAAATGAGGCAAATCAAACCCACTGATGCAATTTTTACATAAGTTTCACGGTTAGAAATCAGTATGCCGACTTGGTTCAATCCTGCAATGAACAAGATATCTTTCATCCATTATTGATGGGGCTCTACCCCAAAGGCACGCTAGGATTCCCAGAGTCTGGACTGCCGTCAAAGACTCTTCTATAATCTCTTCTTTTCTCTTTCTCACTCATCTCACTCTCTCTCTCTCTTTCTTTTTGTCTTGCTCTCTTTTATCCTGCTCACATTTTATGACTATTTTATACATTTACTGGATTTATACAGACTGTTTAATGAATGTTTAATTATCCAATTATTTGCATCATAATGGGTGTTAATATAATTAATATAATATAATATAATATAATATAATATAATGTGGTTGGTTAAAGAATTAGAAATTAAGGCATTAATAACTTGAGGATTAAGAAGCTTGTGTATGTAGTTAGATATTTTGTTTGCTGTATATACCTCAAATTCAAAAGGTAAACAAGTTGTTGGTCTTTTAGTTCTGTTCTCAACTGGTGGGCAATGCAGGTCTGTTCTGAAACAGGGGGAGAAATGCCAAAAGCAAATAATAAAATGCCATACTGTATACATGTGCATAGTTAGGATAGGAAAATAAAAAATGTAACCGGGAGGAGAAATTGTTTCCCATATCCCATAAATACATCCCAACACTTGCTATTTTGTTGTTGAAATCAAATGCTGTGTGTCATATAGAAGGAAGCCTAGTTACACAGATGCCAACAAGGACAGGTTGAGTGACATCTCAAAAATCATTAACAAAAGTATATTAAGATACAAAAATATTACATTAAATATAGATTTACTTGCAGCAAAGATTAATAGTGTTGTTTGTGTATTGAATTATTACCCCTTTTACACATACTTTACTGATAAATTACCAGTAACGATCATGTGTGAACATGACCTTTTCAAAAATACCAGTAAATCAGTTCTGGCAATGTTCCAGTATGAGAAGTTGTAATGTATATTGTTTTTGGGGCAGACCTGACCTGTTGAAAAGAGATTCATCCCTCCTGGGGTAATATGGCACATAGTCAGGGGTGCACTTAACTGGTGCGCAGGTGTGCATGTGTGTTAAAAATAAAAGATGTGCAGCAGAAAACGTGGAGGGAAGCGCTTTTGTGTACCAACATTTTTGGGGACAGGGACACGTTTACTTACTGGACTATAATTTTTCTCCATCTTTGGTAAGATAGCAATCATGATAATAAATGTGTTCTTTAATTATTAGTGGTGCAACGGATAGCAGTTGATCCGTGATCTGTAGGGACATAAAGAACCTTAAGTTTTTCCCTTAAGTATGAGATTTCCCCTCAGCTTAATGGTGTTGCATATGTGGTGATGCAATCAACCATTATAGTTATTAGGGGTGGATATGGTACGTTCCGCAGCAAATAAAGGGAGATAAGACTGACATCTAACTAAGCGCGTCATTCTGGGTCCTGGAAGTGACGTCATTTCTGGTGCGCCCTGTTTATGTCTAGGGCTGCATTCCAATCCACTTTTAGACACGCACTTGCAAACTTCCCTAAGCACTTCCCCTCGGGGGAATTCCTGCTGCCATTTTGAAGTGTGTTCCACTTCGTGAAGTGAACGAGGGAAGTTTATATTGGACAGACCCTTGTTCCCTTTATTTTGACCGAGGGAGCGAGTCTACTTCATATGTACACTTCAGGCACCTATATGGCCCACAATGAAGTACAATTGTGACGTCACCACAGTCTAATCACCACCATAACAAACAACTCTATGATATATTAATTATATATATTTTTTAATTTAAAACAACCCAAACACACCTATAAACATTTGGATGCTGCATTAAACAAATTCTTAAAGGGAAATTTAAAAAATAATAATAAATCAACTCCATAGCTGATTCCAAGTGATCAAGGGCTTAGGACGTTCCAATTGCAGCCCATAGAGAGCCTAAGTACCTCCCCTCCGCTTCCGGCTCATGGGACCTTATTTCGGAAAAAATATGTATGCTAGTCAATGGCGAGAGACAACTTATCTTTTTATTCCGTCTGAACTGTGCCCTGAATTACACATATGATGTTTGTCAATTTAAAAGATAATTATGAAAGTCGTAGTTTGTCATAAAACAGAAGAGTAACATTTAGTTTTATGTGAAAATCGCTCAATGAACTACATCTCTCGTCTCGCACTATGTACGTATGTGTGCAGTCTGGTACAAAACACTCAGGCATGACGGCGTAACGTTACGATTATAACTTAAGTCTTATAACGTAAGACTAGGGATGCACCGATCCACATTTTTTCACTTCCGATCCGATCCCGATACCTGAATTTGGATATCGGCCGATACCGATACTATTCCGATACCAGAGCTGTGTTTGCTTTAATATTTTTAGTATCATTATTGTTTATTTTATATGATGCTGAAATAAACTCCTCTCAACAGGCAAGTATGATATGTAGGCCTACATATTTATGCATGTATGGTAAGTATAAGGTCAGAAAAGGAAGTCAGAAAAACAGTAAATCCTGTTAACAGGAAAAATCCCATTCTGAAAACAAATATGCAACTGTAGGTCATGTCAATATTTATTACATTCCCAAAATGTCAAATATTTTGAGTCTTGAAATATAAGAAAAGTGCAAGTGTAAACATCTTACACACACACACACACACACACACACACACACACACACACACACACACACACACTATCTAAAGGGTGATCCTCGCTCCGATGCTGTAACTCTCTCGATGAATGCTCGATCAACATCAGCCATGTGCAAACAGACAAGCGGATTTCGCCTCAGACGCGCGTCAATTTCGCTTCAAACTTTTGCTTTTTACGAGCGTCAATTTCGCTCTGGGCGCGCGAATGGATTCAAAATATTCAAGCGTCCAACTAGACGCGGCAGACGCGAATTTGACGCGCTATTCGCGTTTGGTGTGAACGCACAGTAACGTGGTGCTTTTTTAAATGTTTGATTGCATTCGTTGTGTTGTACGACGCGACACGCGAGGGAGCTTCAACGAGCTCTGAATTACGGCTTTGCAAACATTGCATTTTGCTGTCTTGCTCTGCGGTGTTTCCAGTGTGAAGAATTTCCACACAGCGGCCGCAAACTCCGGAATGGATTTCCTGAGCGGTGGCGTGTCTCATAACTCTGTGTCTCATTGAGCCGCGCCTCCGTTCAGGAAATCCATTCCGCAGTTTGCAGCCAGCTAGCAGACTAGCCGGCGGGAATCACTTTTGGAGTCATTTCAGCAGACAACGTTAAAGCGCAGACATGACTCAAGGATATCGGATATCTCCGCAGGTTGGATCGGGAAAATCCGATACGTGAATTACGCTGGTATCGGTCCCGATACCGATACTGGATCGGATCGGCCCCATCCCTACGTAAGACTATAGAAAAAATAACAGACGTTAGCTTCAGTAAAGTTAGCTTCATTCATTGAGAGAAAAGGTATGACGTCACATGCGTGCCTTTTGGGTTTGTAGTCTTTGTAATTACGTATTTTCACAGTCTTATACCTCAACAGTTTTAAATCAAACTGCGACTTTCTTGACTTTAAAATGTATCTTTTAAATTGACAAACATCATATGTGTAATTCAGGGCACAATTCAAACGAGATCAAAATATTTGTTGTCTCTCGCCATTGACTACCATACAATATCTTTCCGAAATAAGGTCCCATGGTGGTCCACCGGAAGGGGAGGGACTTAAGCTCTCTATTGCAGTTTCCGCCAGTAGTAGGCACTCGTGCAACGTAAGCAATGACGCACATCCGAGTGAACGAGACGGAGGGAAGTTAGCGAGTGTAGGGCACAAAAGACCCGCCCCTCTTAGTTACTGTTGCTACGTCCGACAAGCAATTCCGCTCTCAATCCACACATCATGTTCTCACACAGTGAAAAATATATTGGGGAGCAAAGAGGACACTGACAGTGCGCCAACAGACAAGACAGAGCAGGTTCTTTTGGTATAAAATAAAGTCTCAGCTTTAAAATTGTGTAATTTTTGTGAAATTCAAACAATAAATACCATTCTGTGGTGCTTTAATGTGTAGCCTTAGTTCAAGCAGCATGTGAACTGATCATCTATTTTAGTTATAGCACGAATTAAACATGAATGAACATTAGAACTGCAAAAAGATGTCAATACACACCATTTTTCAAGTTCAAATCCACTGACTGGTTTGGTTTGTTTGTCAGACAAAAATGGTGGATATCTGCATTATGATTGGTCACATCTTTCAGGATCTGCAAGGTAATGCTCGAGAATGCAACATGATGCATTAAGAGCCAGGAGTAAACTTTTGCGCAAGAAGATAGTGATGTGTAAATTGCTCTTATTTTCTTTTACTTGTTATATTATTTAGCCTCTGAAGGGCAGTACTAAATTAATGGATTTTTAAACAAAAAAAGAACAATTTACACCAATTTATGTGCCCTGGCTCTTAATGGATGTTTCCTTCTTGAGCATCACTGAATGTTTGCAGCGTTCATATTAGTTGTGTATGAGTCCCTCAGTTGTCACCAGTGTGAAAAGATGGATCTCAAAATCATACAATCACTGCTAGTGTAACAATATTAGCTCAAAGGGGAAATATTAATAATAATCCATAATTACCAATTATGATTAATTATCAATATGTGGGTCAGTTAATTAGATTAACTTAACTTTAAGCTAAATTAATATTACAATCAATTAATCAGTTCCAACAAACTCTTTGATTATTCATTTATTCTAAGAAAAGTGTATCTTTCATGGTCACTGAAAAATTATTATTCCTTAGCATGTACAGCACTTAGAGCATGTAACAAGATCAAGATCGTAAAAGGGACTTTGTATGCAAGCAGAGAATCAGAAACCAAGTCCATATTGTGCACAAGTTTTATTAACTAACTCACAAACATAACTAACACTAAACAAACATACATACATTCATTCATTCATACATACATACATACATACATAGGTAAAAGGGTGAGTGATGTGAAACCGGAAGCAGGAAATAGAAATATGGAAAAGATCTATTTAACTATGAAAAGAACCATCAGCTTGTCATTTTCAGAGCACCTCATTAAATTGATACTTGCATGGTCTGTTTGCGTGGACAATTCTTGAAGTGGTTGAAAATTGAGTTTGTTGATGAGTCCGTGAGTGTAAAAAGTCATGGTGCAAGTTGCCATCGTTTTCTTCTCTGCTTGATGGAGAAGATAATGATGAACTTGCATGGTGGTTTCGACGCTGTTGTGGTTGAGAGAGAGAGTCCTCTCTTTCTCCTGAATAAGCACATGTGAGTCGTTGTGCTGTTATGAGTCGGAGCTTGCAGCCCGGGGACCTGCTGAAGCCACGCTGGACAGCAAAATCAAGCTTATGTAATTTGTCTTGTATTTTGAGTTTGTATTTTGTCTTGTGGACTAGGCTATACTTAAAACATCTGTAATGTGAAAACTTTTTCAGGGCAGTACTAAAAAAAAAGTTATGATCCTTCTTATTAAAAAATAAATAAAAATAATATTTTGGAGGTTCTGTGTTATGCAGGTAAGAGAGGACCCAATAGCGAATTAACAAAAATAGAGTCTTTAATGAGAACACAGGGTGGCAACACAGGGTGGCAATAATGTAGAACACAAATCCTCTTCTTGAGAGATAAAGGCAAAACAGGCAACCCGCAGAGAGGGCAATATAAAACAAAAAAATACTTTAGCAAAAGAAATCTCAGAAAACTTCAAAAGAGTCTCTTTAGGCAGCAGGCAGAGAAGACTGTGTTTGCGGCGACGGGCTGCGGGTCTCTCAGTGATGACAAGGCTCAAATAACAACTGCAGTTACCAGATCTCTTTCAGCAACAGATGAACTGGACAGAATACAAAGATCAAGATGATTAGTTTGGTATCGATTGCGCTCACCAGGCGGATGCCGACAGGACAGGACTCGGAGAGAGACAAACAGAACTGTAGTTTGCTTCTTGCATGAGAAACTCAAGTGAGAATCCGACAAAGAAAGAAGTAGAAACAGAGAGAGAAATAGTGACCTAATCAGAGGGAAGAGGGAACAGGTGGGATGAGAGCAAACGAGGTAGTCAGAGAAGATGAGGAACAGCTGGAGGAAGGGAGAAGGGAAAGAGAAAGTAACCCAAAAACCCCAGCAGAGGGAGACCGAGTAGAGAGAAAGATGAGGAACAAGACATAACATGACAAGACATGACATTCTGCAAGGAGTATTTAAACTTATGACTAAAGTGAAAATGTAACAAAAACCATAACAATAACAATAACATTATTAGACGCCAAAATGTTGCTATGGTTATCATGTTCTCATGTTGCTATGGTTACTGTGTCAAATCATCGCAATTTCATGACTCACAGGACTAAAATTTTGTGGATTCACTCCCACATTTAAATGCAGTTATCACTCCTTAAACTTTACAGTGTGAACATAACCGCTGGTCCTCTAGAAGCATGAAAAACAAAACTATTGTTTAGATTGTCAATAGCGCTCCCTTTAAGCCATCATTTACTTACCGCGTTCCACACTCTCCCTAAAACTATCCTCATAAACACGGAAGTTGTCCGCACTGCACAGTGAATCTCTTATTTACATTGCGTCTAGACTTTGTTGTTTATGAGATGATTTGCGAAAGTATAAAGCTTGTGCTGATTCTGAACATACATTTTGAGCGAATTCTCCGCATGGTGACTCTAAAACGCCTCTGATTGGCCACTGCGTTCATGCGCTTAATATACATGTCTGTGATTGGCTTCAGTGCTGAAACAAGACAATTTAAGTAGTTTCATTTCGTTTTTGAATAATAAAATATTGTGTCCTCCAGTGCCCGGACTCGACTGTACTCTGCAAATTTTCCGAGTCTTAAATGTCCGACTCTGTGTCAAGTCCGAGTACAAATTCACCCGAGTGAATAATGATTCACATAATGCGCTGCTCTCAGGGCAGGAGTACTCAATAGGTTCAAATTGCTGTGTTATTTTTAGTGTATAATGCGCTGCTCTCAGGGCAGGAGTACTCAATACTTCATATTAGGTCCCCATGGCCGATGAGGTGGTAGTTGCCAGTGATGGTAATAACGGCGTTATAAATAACGGCATTACTAACGACGTAACTTTTTTCAGTAACAAGTAATCTAATTGATTACTCTTTCCATCTTAATAACGCTGTTACCGTTACTGTCAAAAAATGCGGCGCGTTACTATAATTGAAGCTGTTTTTTTTCATCAGACCAACTAGATCTCTGACGCCGGTTCCACACTGCACGCTTTAGCATTTGGTCTATTTATGGTCCCGGAGGCAAAAATAGACTCAGCGCCAAAACAATCGCGGCACTGCTGCTTTTGCTCTGCTCCTGCTACGCGATGTCGCGCCGTCTCTGCGTGTGGTGTGAATGCTCTAATCCGTTAACATGGGCGTTGAAAAAAATATGTGCTTACGTGTTATTTGTATCAATCCACTATATAAACATAATATCTACATACATGGCATTTGATTGGAGGCTAATCTCACTTTGTCCCACAGCAACATTAAAATAGTTTAGATTTGTGTACATTGTTTCTGTTAATAATGTATTGTATTAAGTGTCCTATAATATCTCGATTTATCATAAATAATTGAACATGCACATGTATTTTAAGTTCCGTTAAACAGGGGTGGAGGTGGGGTCACATTAAAGCATTTAAAAATGTACTTGAAAGTAACGCAATAGTTACTTTATAAAGTAACTAGTTACTTTCATAATTTGTAACTGAGTAACTAATTTAGTTACTTTTTGGAAGTAACTAGTAACTGTAACTAATAACTTTTTTAAAGTAACTTGCCCAACACTGGTAGTTGCATTGCCAACTGCTTTCTGAATACATCTTGGAACGCCTGGTAGTCAGGAGGGATTTCAGGTTTGATGTTGGACTCTATGGAGATGGATTTGAGTACATGGTTCGAGGTTGATGGAGGTCTGAATCGTCAGGAAGGATTTGAAGAAGGTTTTTTGATGGCCGACCAACAGCAGTTCTCAGCACAATACTCACTCCACTGAGTAATCTCTCCTGTATTCCAGTTTACCTGAGGGGAATGTTGGTTCATCCACAGGCATCCGAAGATGATATCTGCAGTGGAAACTTCCAGAACCAGAAAGGAGATTTTCTCTTGATGTAGGATATTCTCCAATGTGGAGCGTCACGGTGGGGGTGCAGTATCTGATGCATGGACAGGACAGTTGGGAATCAGGTGTCCGTCTGATCCACAGTAGAGGCACAGTTGGTTTTGTATCCTACGTTGACGCTCCTCACGGAAAAGATGGAAGGAATCGATTTGCATCGGTTCTGGTGCTGGAAGGGAGACAGATGGTGTGGCAGGAGGAGGATGTGCAGCGGGCAGATCCAGCGTACGAAGACGTTGGGAGATGCAAAACGGTCTTTGGATGAATGTTTCAAGTGAAAGGTGACTGCTAAGGTACTTTGTGCTGATGAGTGGGTGCACTTGCGCTGGATTAATACTCATGTGAAGCTAATCGAGTGGGTGGAGCTGAAGGGTCTGGTGTTGATGATAGTGTTGCATTCATGACAATAATACATAGTAAACAGATTAGAGTAACATTTTCTGTTTCAGGACTAAAAAATAATTGCAATTTAGTGGCCAATCTGCAGGATTTCAGAGGCAGAGTTGGGAGAAGAGGTTGGTGGTATTGCCCCCTTTTGCACTCACTGTTAATCGATAAATATTCTGAATGTTCTGATCCAATCTGACTTCTGACCTGTAATGCTGCCTGGATCATAATCATACACTGTTCGCTCGTTGGCCAGAGGAGACTGGCCCCCAACTGAGCCTGGGTTCTCCCCAGGTTTTTTCTCCATTCTGTCACCTGATGAAGTATTGGTTCCTTGCCACTGTTGCCTTGGCTTTTGGTTTGCTTAGTTGGGGACATTTAATATTCAACAATATTATTGATCTGCCTTACTTAAGGTGGACGATGATGCAATTTTCTTCTAGAAACAAACTTTGTTGTATTATTTGCATGTTATCACTGTGAAGCTGCTTTGATGCAATCTGTATTGTAAAAAGCACTATATAAATAAAGGTGACTTGACTTGAGAGTTCCAGAGGTCCAGGAGAATTGAGGGTCGTGAAGCCGTGGCCAGGGGTAACCTAGAATAAGGGGTTCTCTAGAAGACTTGGTCAGAAAAAAAGAGATTTTTTTTCATGATGGTTAGTATCAATGGTCAAGCATAAAGGAACTGTTCTGAACTTGATTATCGAGCAAGTCTCATAAGGGATACACATTTTCTTAGCCAAATTAATGTCCAAAAAGTTATCCGCTGCACCGGAATCCACAAATGCTTTCAAAGTCACTGTATTCTCCTTGGTATCCCCCCAAGTAAGCGTAGCTGGCAACAGTAAACGGGAGTGAGGAGTGTCAAACTGTGCAGTTCCACTCGCTAAGGTCCCCACTCCCCTTAGTGAGCTTTGGCTTTTAACGCTAACTCAGGGCAAGAAGAGCGCAAGTGGTTAGAGCCACCACAATAGAAACACCAATCTTCTCTCATGTGTCTCTCTCTCTCTCTCTCTCCTTAGGTGAAATGCGGGTCCTACCCAGCTGCATAGGCTCTTCCTCTGTCTGTTGAGTTAAATGGGAAACTTCTGGTACTTTGGGAGATGATAACATGGGCATGTCTCGGGCAGCGCAGCGTTCTCTTCTTCTTTCACGAATACGGTTATCAATTCGGACAGCCAAAGTTATGAGTTCCTCCAGACTTGTACTCCAATCTCTACTGGCTAATTCATCCTTAACCCCTTCAGAAAGGCCACGATAGAAGGTTGAAATGAGCGCCTCTGAATCCCACTTACTCTCAGAAGCCAAAGTACGGAACTCAATGGCGTAGTCGGCCACAGATTGATGCCCCTGATGTAGGTCTAATAGTCTCCTTGCCACCTCACGGCCACTGACTGGATGGTCAAACACTTGTTGAATAGTCTCTGTGAACACTTTTAGATCAGAGCAGATGGGGGACTGTTGTCTCCAGAGGGTTGAGGCCCAATCCAGTGCATGATCACACAACAAGGAGATAATGTATGCAATCTTAGCCCTCTCAGAAGCAAAGGTGGCTGGTTGGAGTTCGAAAATGAGTGACACTTGAGTCAGGAAGCCCTTGCAGGTACCAGGCCTCCCACCGTAATTCTGAGGGGTTGGAATCTTTGGTTATTGGGGCATTGGTGCATTGGTGCAGTTAATGGTGGGGTTTCTGGTGCTGGTAGTACCACAGGTTCTCAATGCAAGCATGCTTGTAGTTGTTACAGTGACTCCCCAATCTGGTTCACAGCGTCTGTCAGTCTCTGGAGATGTGGCTCATGTGTTCCAAGCAAAACTCCCTGTTTGCTAATGGCTCCGTGAATCTGTTCAGTATCTGCCAGGTCCATATCTTGTTTGAGTTCAGTCTTGCTGTCAGGTCCGGGATTTGAACCCAGAGTGTGTTGCTGGAAACCCAAGGTTCTAACCACTGCTCTATGGGCCAGTGTGGACCCAACTGGCAGATAATCACAAGAGGCAGGTTTAGAAGGAAAAAAGAGATAGTCTTAACTTAATGTTCTTCTTGAGCAAACGCAAAGGATCCAGCATCAGTGCTGGGTTGAGCAAGGTACAAATCCACACTGGAAGATGCAGGCAAAAGAGTCCAATAACATAAAACAACATTTACCAGAGAAGCTGGTCAAAAAGGTCTGCGCAAAAGTCTTTCAGGGTAGACCAAATGGGTAAACACAAAAGCATAGGCTAGGCAAGATAACTTCAAGACTGAGCTAAGGTACAAGCAAATCTAACTCTAACAAGTTAGGCACAGGCGATTTCATTGAACCAATAATGAACAGTGAATTAGGAGGAAGATGTGGAAGGTCTTGTGCTCTCAGTCTCCCTCTGGTGTGACATACATAAGGTATTTAGTCTTTACTGGAAAAAAAAAGATATATTTAAGTGCGTTTTTCTTATTTTGCTAATTATCTGTCAATGCTGTAAGACAAATAATCTTGTTTCCATTTACATTAAGATTATTTTTGTAGCGTGAATTAAGTATTTAGACATCGCTTACACGATGGTTGGAATGGCAGGGGGGTATTCCAGAAAGCAGGTTATGTGACATACCCGGGTAAGTTTAAGGGTAAGTTAGTGGATAACCTCAACTTTCGGTTCCAAAAACGGAGGTAACTTTCTGGGTATGTATGTAACCATAGGAACTTACTCTCTGAAGATAACCTGCTCGGTAGCAGGTTATGTTCCAGGGTTAGTTTGTTTCAGAAGGTTACTGAGCATGGCGTGCCCTTTTGATGACGATCCTGTGGACGTGGAGGCACAAATTATACGAGGTTTTTTTCGCCGGGAGAGAGTTATAAGACTGCAAATTGATGTATTTTCATTTCCTAATGATTATTTGAAAGAGCGTTATCGATTTTCAAAAGATTCGTTAATTTATTTAACACATCTCTTGAGACCACATATTGCAAATGTCACAAACCGCGGGTCTGCGCTTAGAACAGAGAACATTCTGTGCATATCACTTCGGTTTTTCGCGTCAGGGCATTTTTTGTACAATGTGGGCGATGCAGAGCATGTGGGAAAGGCAACTGTGTGTAGAGCCGTTCGCACAGTATGTCTGGCACTTAAACGATTCTTACACACGTTTGTACAGTTCCCTGGCCATAAACCTCTGCATGTTATTAAAGAGGAATTCCACAGAGTGGCAGGTTTGTCCTTTGTAGTAAAATCTATGACGCATATTAAATATGTAGTCATACTATTTATATCTATACATGTATTCATCCTGCACACACACACACACACACACTTTAAACTTCCATATATGACTTTCTATTTCAGGATTTCCAAATGTAATTGGGTGCATTGATGGCACACACATTCCTATTAACCCCCTGAGGTCTACGGTATCGCCGGCGATACCAGCTCGCTTTTTTTTTATCAATGTAAAAGAAACTCATAAATACTCTGTTGACTTTGATTTTCCATAGGAGTTTCATACATCAATCGATTCTGTTAAATGTGTATTATTTTTGTGTATACTCACAATAAAAACAAAGTGTTGTGCTTTTTGCCAAATAAAGAAAAATAAACATGAAGCGAGTTCTGCCTTCTCTCTGCCAGTGAAGTCCATTCTGAAACGCGTCCGAAAATGAACAAAAACTGAGCGAATACTCAGTCAAACAGGCATACAGACACACAGGCATGAAGCTTGAATTCTCTTCTTTTAAATGAAGTAATTTATATAAAAAACAAATATTCTCATCTTGTGAAATCTGTATAAAAGAGAGCGATTCCAGTCGAGCTCATCTCATCTCATTACGTTATAATCGGCCACGCCCACGGAGAGCGCGCGCTATTCAAACGCAAATGACTGAGACGATCCCATACAAACTGTGAACGCCCACATATCAGCTCGAGAAAACACATCAAGTTTATTCAGATAAGTGTAGTTGTCTACACTGTCTCGCAGCGCTGTGAGGAATAATAATAATGGAAAACTTACCTCAGAAGTGCTGGTATTTCGAGGAGCAACGGATGGAATAATGTAGTACGTTTTTTTTTTCATTCTCAAGTAAATCGCGTTTCTGTGTGAATGAATGAACGGCAGAGATGCGCTGTTTACCACAACTCGCAAAAAGACGGTTTAAATTTGAATTGCGTTTCTGTGTGTGAATAAATGATCTGCTTTTAGCAAACTATTTTGCTATACTGAGTAAAATCGATTGAAATATGTTGAAATAAAATGTATTTGTATAAGCAACGTATTAAACTGCAAATTAACATTTATATTCCTTATAATAAAAACGAAAGACCTATGTTACAGACATATGAAAGACAACATTTCGTTGATTAGTTTTGGATAGATTACACATTTTTACTGTAAAATATCTGCCACCTCAAATAAGCTTTTGTTTGCCAATTTTTGCTAATATGTGAAATATAGTATGTTTTGTCAATGTAGGCTATATTCGAAGTTTGAAATATGTATGATAAAATGTATACTTTAGTTTTTACAAAGAAAGATTACACTTCAATTGTTGTTGTAATTGTAACCTTTTTAATAAAAAAATATATATTTACAAGGTAGATGTAAACAAATTTTAAAAGGTAAATATAAGCATTTTCTTTAAATAATTTTTATTGTGTTTTATTATTGACAAATTTGGGGAGAGGATACATATTCCAAAACTGAAAATACAGAATGAGAATTAACTGCACAATTAATAGACATGTTTTCCTTGGATATTATACAATTTGCAAGCAAAATTTGTGAAAAAAAAAAAATTGACATGCTTCCAACTGTGAACCAATTTGGTAGAATATATATATATATATATATATATATATATATATATATATATATATATATATATATATATATATATATATATATATATATATATATATATATATATATACTGTATATATATTGCTCTTGCATTCTTTCTTGTGGCTATAGGTGACACACCTGAATGAATGGCTCATTAAGTATGCGGGCCCCATTGTCTCCTAAGGTGTGAACCACTACATATGCATGATGCTGTTGAATGGTTGACGCCCCTTGCGCATATTGCCTTTACAAACAAAAAGTGTTTTACAAGATTTAAATCAATGTATTGTGTTATGTGAATGATAAGGGCAGGATGATTTTCACATCATTTTGAAGAAAAAACTCTAGGCAAAGACATCAATTAGTCAAAAGTCTTATTGACACGTATTTAGTATGTGTTTTGTGGCCTTATTTCAGAAACTTTAGTTTTTAGTTTTTTCAATAACCATGCATAAACATTATTCTCTCAAAAATACAAACATGTACATGCATGTTGCTCACATATTATGGTAGCCCTGTTTGTGCTAAATAGAGTGTAATTATACCTTTGCCATTAATATGTTTATAAGCAACTGAAAAAAGCACAAATGTCAGGGCATGTCAGAACATCTCAAGGACCCCAAAAACCCCTCAGACCTCAGAGGGTTAAAGCTCCTTCAGTAAATGAGGGAGACTATGTTAATAGGAAATCTATTCATAGTATCAATGTGCAGGTAACAATTTCATTTTGTGTTCCTAATTTTTTGTCTTGTTAAAATCATTAAACTCATTACTTTTTCCCACTAACTATAGGTAATATGTGAGGCAACCCACATCATTACTAATGTGGAGGCAAAATGGCCAGGATCTGTGCATGATGCCAGAATTTTCCGCGAGTCATCATTATGTCAGTCATTTCAGGAGGGTATGTTTTGCTGTATACAATTTTTTTTATATATTTTTTTTACTATATTTGTATTGTACACTTGAATCATTACAGGACAGTACAATGGTTACTTGCTGGGGGACAGAGGATACCCTTGTCTGCCCTATTTAATGACACCCTACCCTGAACCTGATCCCGGACCAAAGACCCGCTTTAACCTGGCTCACAGCTGAACACGGGCCAAGGTGGAGATGACCATATGGATCCTGAAGTCTAGGTTTCAGTGTCTGCGTGGGCTCCGGGTCAGTCCAGAGAGGGCATGCGACATTATAGTGGCTTGTGTTGTGCTTCACAACATTGCCACTATAAGAGGAGAGAGCCACCCTCCTTGGATTGAGGAAGATGGCCCAGAGGAACCCCAACAGGGTTTTGCACACAACAGAGATGGAAGACTATTGAGAGACAGGATTTGTCAAAATTACTTTTATTCAAATGTTTGCACTGGTCTGCTCTGCAGTTCATTTCTTGATTTCCTGCAAAACAATGAAAGTAAAAATGAAATGAAATGTTTTTTATTTTTTATTTTTTTATTTTTTTATTACAATGCTTTATATACACAACACTTTTAACATGCAACAGATTAATCAGAAGTTCTCACCTTAAGGCGATGCTCCAGTAATTCAATTTCAAGTTTTTCTTTTTTTAATTTGAAGCTGTATAAGGTCCATCTCCATGTCACTTTTTCTTATTTGTTTTTGAAGATGGACCTTATACAGCTCCTTTGCTGGCAACTAGGAAGGCAAAAAAAGTTAAATAAATGAGATTCTGTCAGACAATAAAAGTAAAATATGGACAATTGCACTCAAATTCTTACTCCGGTTAGATTGTGCGTTGAGGTTGAAGGACCTTCATCTGTGGGCAAATCCCCAGGTATGTACTGTGAAAGGACAATGACAGTTTGTTACTCTAATGTAAAAAGGGGGCATGCATTATAATGGTGTGCATCAGTGGATCTACCAGCATTGTCCACTTCTGTCACAGCAGATGTGGTCTCTTCATCGTCATCTTCATCCTTCAGTGGAAATATGCAAGTATACATTATCTGGCAAAAATAAACATAAAAAAATATCTAAAAGCAACTAAAGGTACCTGACAACAAAACACTTACAGCTGTGACAGACTGTGTTCTTTCTGTAGGGTCCAATAATACAATCCCTCTGTCAGTATCTATAAGAAAATACAACCCATACAATTCTCAATATTATCAAAGAGAAACCAATAATGCAGGAAAAAATATCAAAGCAATATAACTAAGACCACAGAAGCCTATACATCATATGTAGTTAAATAAAGTAAGCCTGCATAAAAACGTTAAGCATGTTCAAAAAGCCTTTATAAGTGACAGAAAGTAATTTATTAAGTCATAATGAGAACAAATCACAGTGGCAAACTTACATTTCACCATGTTACTTGTGGTGCATGGTGTGTGTGATGAAGTGCCCCCTGGAATGCCAGCAACCACTGGGCGCCCTTTATTAAGGGACAGAGCCAGCTCCTCAGATGGGGTGAGGGGAGGGGGTGAGGGGAGGTGGTGGTGGGCCCCCGCCAGTTAGACGGGCTTCAGCCTTCTTTCTATTAGCTACATGACAGAAAGAATATACTAAATCGTGTTTAATAAATAGTTCAGTAATTGTGTAATCAAATATGACCTTTTTGCAGAATGTATTTGTGTTTCTTTTTTACTTGGCTCAAAGTTCTTCTGGCTCCAGAAGGATTACACCTTATTAAATAAGAAACCATATATTCCTAGTCAATATACACTGGTATTTTAATCTAAAGAAATGAATGGCAGGAAAAGTAAATGCTTTCGTAGTGATTTAACAGTCAAAAGGATGCGGAAGGGGTGTTTAATTATTGTGCACTATAATAAAAGGGTAGGCAATATCAAATTTGCAATTTAATACACTCACGCATTTACTCTGTCCGTTATTTTTTGCCAAGCCAACTCTCTTTCTTTAGCCCATGCAGCCGTATTGCTTTTTTTCATTATTATTGGCTTGAATTCTTCGTATGCGTGCATTAAAACCTCCAACTCCGCCTCAGTAAAGTATGCCGCTCTCTTTTTTTCGTTGTCATTTTCCATTTTGACTCGTGAAATCGGCGATCCATTGAAAACGCCTTTATGCACGCGCATTAACTCTGGGTAACCAGTAGGAGGTTGATTAAACTAACTCTTCTCAGGTGTTTTGGAACCGACATACTCATGGTATGCGGGTTTGGGGTAAATCAACCCAGAGGTTATGATTTACCAAATGGTAAGTTAACCAAGCTTTCTGGAATACCCCTCAGGTCTTGACCTGTGGTTAGAAGCATTGTTTCTTGTTTGCATGACATGTGGACTCAATAAATCCTCATCTTGAGCCAAATAAGCAAGCTGACATTCAGTACAATCTTTCAGAAACGAGCTTGACTTACCCTGCTTTCTCGGGTTTGACATACCTCCCATTCTGAAATGGAAAACCCAGAGTTTACCTCATTTCAGGGTTAACATACTCAGAGTTTTCACTTAACCTCCTTTCAGAAACAGGCCCCTGTTCATGCCTGAGTGTTATTGTTTGTCTTCTAGTTTGTTAATTAGTTATGTTCTCTGTTTCCCTGCCTGTTTGTTACCATAGTTACAGATTGATTTGGTGTATTCAGTTCAGACAGATTGATTTGAGTATTCAGTACAGGTGCTCCTTATTTAGTTACCCTTTGTTTGCTCTGTGTATACAAGCCCTCAGTTTTAGTTAGTTCCTTGTTTTGGTATTAGTCTAGTTTAAGCTGTTTAGTTTTGTTATTTCTCCTGCAATTTTCGAGTCTTCTGGGGTGTATTCCAGAAAGCAAGGTTATCTTACTGTCAAACATACCCTGAACTCTCGGATGGTTAAACCAAACCTTGCTTACTCTAGGTATTCTGGTTCCAAAAACGCATCCGGGAGTAAGTTCATCCAACTCAGAGTATGTTCCTGGTTAACAAACCAGACATTCTCAACAGAGTGATGAATCAGCATGGAAACAGACGGTAAGAAAATGCGTGCCATACAACTACTTTTTTTGTTAAATGCTGATTTACATACTTAGTGCACATCGCCACCTATTTGGTGGTTGTGCAATCATTTTGCAATTTTTTCTTACCAGACAGACCCAATTTTGGCATGTGGGGCATACATGACATACCCAAAATAAAAAGGTTGCTGCTCATAAATCAGTCATTCTAAATAGACACATAACCAATATATATTTAGAAATCCAACCCTTGAGAGTTTAGTTCAAGACTCAGAATTAATCAGACTGTTAATATTGAGATATATAAGCTCAAACATAAAAACAAAAACAAAAAATATTAAGAATATATTTATTAAAGCTCCAGTACGTAACTTTTTTGGGTTAAAAATTATCCCAAATAAATTTGAGCAGGTACATAACCAGCCAGTGTTCAAAACTATCTGATTGCCTTACTGTAGCTCGATTCAAAACGGTAAGCTCGTAATAATGTTTTTAATTTCAGTGGTATTGGTGGATTTCCGTGGGAAATTCGAGCATGTCTTTGCATCATTACGTTACATCTGTACACATAAAGGTGTCTCGGCTAGTAGGCTATATTGCGTGTGAGGATGTTGGAGATGGAGATTTATAGCCTTTTCTCACAGCACTTGATATAATTAAACTTATTAATTTGATGGCGGATCCAGAAAGGTTCAAACGACAATCACCAGTGACGAGATTCACCCGTTGTAAAATGCAAAAGACTTTGTTCGGACTTCGAGTGGCTACAGAAAAAAAGAGACTGCAACCGGG
Organism: Leuciscus leuciscus; assembly: GCF_965113295.1. Taxonomy (NCBI): domain Eukaryota; kingdom Metazoa; phylum Chordata; class Actinopteri; order Cypriniformes; family Leuciscidae; genus Leuciscus; species Leuciscus leuciscus. Next base: position 21,760,320 of record NC_138736.1, on the reverse strand, counting down.
CCCATGCGAAAACAAGGATAAAAATCGGAAGGGCATTAAATGTAGTCACGCAATGCTGATGTTGTTAACATTACAATTTGAGAACAAAGTATAATTTGCACGGTTTTACGTGATATGAAGCGATCGTTAGATTTAATCAGCACAATCTACTGCAATGTTTTTTTTTCCCTTAGTTGGTCAGAACAAGTGGATGTTACTTACTTGTTCAGATGATATTTTCCGGTGAAAACTCTTATGTTGATCATATTTCAGAAAAGTATAATCTGTGATTCTGAATGACAGTATCCAGACCGGCGCGGTGACAGACAGCCACACATTCTCCTCAAAACATTGTATTCATCCGCGCTGTGCCATGTCGAGGCACAACTCACGTAAAGTTGATAACTCTGCAAATGACTGCAATTGCTGATTTCAAACAGAGATGGCGACAAAGAGGAAAAGCTACGGACTGCAGCTTTAAATGTATAAAAATATTATATGAATGTAGTATAACAACTTATAACTTGTATTATATATGTATATATATATACACTACCGTTCAAAAGTTTGGGGTCAGTTAGATTAATGTTTTTAAAAGAAGTATCTTCTGCTCACCAAGGCTGCATTTATTTGATTAAAAATACAAACAAAAACAGTAATATTGTGAAATATTATTCCAATTTAAAACAGCTGTTTTCCATGTGAATATACAGTAAAGTGTAATTTATTCCTGTGCTCAAAGCTGGATTTTCAGCATCATTACTCCAGTCTTCAGTGTCACATGATCCTCCAGAAATCATTATGTAAATTATCCAGCGCAAATATCTGGTTGACATCCTAACGTACAGCAGGTGTCGGTATTGCACCTTAACGCTGGTTGCCACCTGACATAAAACACAAGCAGACAGAGTACGCAGCTGCTACTGCCCCGTTTTGTTAATTTACATTACATTCTGCTAACTTTGTGACGCATTAGTATTATAAGCATCTTAAAGATTCTTGTGTTAAACATCCAATCAAATTGCATGTTCAAAGGGACAATGGGTCATAAAAATTTCCCTCCAAAGGGAAATCTTCTCATTGGCTCACACAGCTCCAGAGGTTGTGCCGTCTTCACGCTTTAAAGTCACTGATCAGCTCTTAGCTCTCGCTTAGTCCCTTTCTGAAATGCTGACGTGAAGATGATGCTGAACTAGAAACTTCTAAGGACCCACCAAGCTTGTGCCAGGCTGCGGCCTTGTCTTTCCATTCACCAAAGAAACCACTGGTTCTCGCTCATCAAGACAAGATTTGATACATTAAGTATCCTTACCCCTTTAAAGAAGGGCGTGTTAGAACTAAACTGATGGTTTGCTCAAGGCTGTTGGTCTGCTGAATTTCAAACAATGCTATAATTTCTTGCTTTCCTGTATTCTGCTTCAGCTCTCTTTCCCTTGGTAAACTGTATGCATGTATGTGTGTGTATGTTAGAGTAGTTTATGTCATCATTTACTCACCCTCAAGTTGTTTCAAACCTGTATGAATTTCTTTTTTCTGCTGAACACAAAAGAAGATATTTAGAAAAATGTCTGTAACCAAACAGTTGATGGACCCCATTGACTTCCATAGTATTTTTTTTTTTTTCTACTATGTAAGTCATTGGGGTCCATCAACTGTTTGGTTACCGACATTTTTAAAAATATCTTCTTTTGTGTTCAGCAGAAAAAAGAAATTCATACAGGTTTGAAACAACTTGAGGGTGAGTAAATGACAGAATTTTCATTTTTGGGTGAACTATCCCTTTAAGTGTTTAGACTAGTTAATACAATCTTGTTCATGTCACACGTAAAGTTGTCCTTGTCTCAAGCTCATAACTGGAGTCACTAATCATTTAAGATTTTTGCTACTGCTCTTAGTTATCATGAGTCTGGCTCTTTCTATACTTTTTCGCCCTCTTCTGGCCACTGGCCTTATTACACACGCACTGACACTCACCTGTTTTTTACACACGCAATCACTCACTCTCCTCTTCCCAGCTGTTCCCTATCTTCTCCTGCTTTACTCTAAGTACATCACACTTGTCCCCTTTTCTCTCTGATTACGTTTTCTACTTCTCCTCTCTCTTCCTCCTGTGTCTTTGTCAGATTGTTCGTTAACCACTCATGAAAGAAGTCTCTTGTTGCACACCCTCTCTATATTGTCCTGTCCTGTCCTGTCCTGTCTTGTCGGGGATTCATCTTGCTGCAAGTATTGTATTGCTTTTGCTCTAATCATCTCTCCGTGTCTGCTCTGTATCAAGTGCTGCGCTAGATAGAGCTACTGCAGTTCCCCGCTGTGCTTCATCTGTGTACTCTCCTGTGTGACCAGAGGCCAGCCGCCAACTGTGCCCGAGCCACCTCGTTGAACACTGTCAAAGCTCCATTACAAGAGGATTTTCTGTTGCTTATTACTGGCCTGATTTGTTGGCTGTTTCCGTTGTGATTATATTTCAAGAAGATTTCTGTTTATTCGCCCTACTGGTGGCTGCCTCATTGTCATTGAATAAAAGAGCTTATTGACTGTCATTTCGCTATTGGGTCTTCTCTCACCTTATAACATTAGTAGTACTGTAAATTAAGAAAGACATTTCCCATGCCCCGGAAATGTAAATTTCTTAGAGTTAATAAACAATTAATCCTGAGTGTTCACGGGACAAACAGGTTAATTGATTGTAATATTAATTTACGACAGTAAGTTAATTATATTAACTGATCCAAATATTCATAATCAATTATAACCAGTTATTATTGATTATTAATATTTCATAGAGCTAATTTGCTACATTCGCGAGCTAAAAATTACACCTATTTAAAATCATAGTAACGTATACAACAAGCTACAACCCAATTTTCCTCAAAACAAGCTTTATAATATAAATTGGTCTCTAAGCAGACTGAGAGACCAGTCAGAATAAGGGACCGCCTGCAAAGTGCAAAACCCCTTTGCACATTTTATATTATGAATTATAAAAATGTTCACTATTAAAAAGCACATTTTATCAAACTAAGTGTTGTAGTATGAACAGTAGGAGACCACTGATGTGTAAACTAAATTTGGTTACACTACAGTGTGTAACATTGAACTTAATGACTATTTAACATTCACATTTAAGCCGCTCGCATCAAATTCAAGGCACTGATGTTTGCCTACAAGACGACCACTGGCTCTGCACCAATATACCTAAACTCGCTAGTCCAGACTTATGCGCCCTCCAGAAGCTTGCGTTCTGCAAGTGAACGATGCCTCGTGGTGCCATCCCAAAGAGGCACAAAATCACTCTCACAGACCTTTTCCTGGACTGTTCCCAGCTGGTGGAATGACCTGCCTATGTTTGCGTTACATACATGACCGACCAACCGATGGTGGCATGTGAGAAGGCGGGACCTAAAGCAATGCAAAAACGCACACAATGAATGGCGACTGTAGAAAGCAAAAGCCGAATCCCGGACATTTTGGGCGATCTAGAAATCCCAGCCGGACGCATTTTTTTAGGTTCAAAAAGAGGACATGTCCGGGAAAAAGAGGACATATGGTCACCGTACATAACTGTAACTGCCTGTTATGAATATACAAAAAAGTAGTAATAAAAAAAATACATACACAGAAACAATGGATATGCATTATCAAAATATACAGTATTCCTTCATCATGACCTATACCTCCATTTAACCAGATTTGACTAGCGTGTTTAGCAGTGATTTGACAGCGTAGCATGTGTTTAGTTATATGTTATGTTAAGTCACACAGCCATAGTGAGATACATTAACTTCTTAGATAATGGATACCACCTACTGATTGTAGTTTGCAATCACATGAACACTGTCTGGTTCCTTTCAGGAGTTAGTGGGTGCTGTAAGGTATCAGTGCACAGAGCATATAAAGCAGTGATTTAGGGGTGATTTTAGAAGTGTTACATACAATTGTACATTTTCGTATTCATGAATACGAATTCATGATCATTCATCGAAGGAATTCCTATAAAGGATTTTTTGTATTAACTGCAGAAACTCGTTCAAATAGGAGCACTTAATTTAAAAAGAAGCTTCTAGTTCTGACAAACATTATGATTAATTTAAACATTTTTGATGCAAATACAAAGACATACATGAAAGCAAAAATAATATAACAGTGGTACTGAGGCGAAGAGCAGGAGAAATTAGCAACATTATTAATGTAGACGTACTCCAGGCTATTACAGCTTTTGTCCTTTGATATATTTCTCCGACTCATTACTTTTGCATGGCTGAGAGTTTAATAACCCCCTAACGCTCAACATCTTTAGTATCTTGCTGCACTCCCCAGAATGCTGAACTTGGTTTTGCTGTCGACATTGCTTGCATTCCTAATAAGAGTCACAGAGCATCCCAGACACTCCAAATGCCTCTGTATCACTGGTCAGGCAAAACAAATATTTTGCTAAGATAGTCTGCCAATGTGTTAATGAAAAGAATCACAAGTAAATTAAAGAGTATTAGCATATCAAAAAACTGCAGGAAGAACACAGACTCATCCCTGTCTCATGCAATCTTCTCTAAAAATATAGCTTAGAGAGACTGTTTGTTTGCTGTCATCTAGAATTCCCCAATTTTGAACAGTGAATCTGCATGACTTTTCAGATAAAAAAAAAAAAAAAATTAAAAAAACTATATATATATATATATATATATATATATATATATATATATAATATATATAAGGGGTGTAACGATACACGTATTCGTATTGAACCATTCGGTACGAGGCTTTCGGTTCGGTGTTCGGTACGCATTTTCAAACCGAACGGTTCGTTGGACTATTTTTCCTGCCGACCAAAATTTCCTTATTTCAAATGTAGGCGTGTTGCGCGTGGCAAGCACGCGCTCATAATGTAAGAGACGCCGGCGCGACCACAACATTGCCAAACATCAAATGGCAAACGTAATGTAAGCGTAACGAAACTGTTCGTTAAGGACCGTTTATCAGTTTGGACCTAGGTTGGGAGAATAATTTTTTTTCAAATCTTTTGCGTTCCCTCGCAAAACTTTTGCGTTCCCCCGAGAAACTTTGCGTTCCCTCGCAAAACGTTTGCGTTCCCCCGAAAAACTTTGCGTTCCCACGCAAAACTTTTGCGTTCCCTCGCAAAGTTATTTGCGTTCCCACGCAAAACTTTTGCGTTCCCTCGCAAAGATATTTGCGTTCCCACGCAAACTTTGCGTTCCCTCGCAAAGATATTTGCGTTCCCACGCAAAACCTGTTTTGAGCTCGGACAGACACGTCCTGTTTAATGTCCCGCTGGCAGTGTTTCAGAGCTCCGTACGTTAATGGAGCGTTTCATAGTGTTTGAAATTGGACTCAAATATAAAGAAATGCGGTCAGTGCTTAACTCAAGGAGTTCAGTGAAGTTGGCAATATTCACATAGGCTATTCAAACTTCCCGGATCAATATTCTTGAGCTAAATGTTGTTAAAACACAAACTCTACACAGCTTTTGCATTATATTTGCTTACTGAATTTGATGGCATTACACTGTATAACAGTGTGAAGTTATTTAATATTTTTTTTCTAAAAAGGGTGAAGTTATTGATTTTATTTCAAAAAGAATCTTAAAAATTACACTTTATTTTAAATTTTTATCAAACTAAGTAATGTAGTATAACCAGCAGGAGAGCATGTGTGAACTGAATTTGGTGACAGTACAGTGCGTCACAGTGAAGCTATTGAATATGTTTAATAATATAAAATGTGCAGAAGGGTTTTGGGATTTGCACTTTACAGACGGCCCCTTATTTGGACTTGTCTCTCATCTGGTTAGAGACAAATTAATAGCCTATTATAAAGCTCGTTTTGATGATAATTGGGTTGTAGCTCGTTGTCTAGGTTACTGTGATTGTAAATAGGTGCCGTTTGTGTTTTAATAACGTTTAGCTCAAGAATAGGGAAGTTCGAATAGCCTATGTGAATATTGCCAACTTCACTGAACTCCTTGAGTTATAGCACTGACCGCATTTCTTTATATTTGAAATTGAGTCCAAGTTCAAACACTATGAAACGCTCCATAAACGTACGGAGCTCTGAAACACTGCTAGCGGGACATTAAACAGGACGTGTCTGTCCGAGCTGTAAACAGGTTTTGCGTGGGAACGCAAATATCTTTGCGAGGGAACGCAAAAGTTTTGCGTGGTAACGCAAATATCTTTGCGAGGGAACGCAAAAGTTTTGCGTGGGAACGCAAATATCTTTGCGAGGGAACGCAAAACTTTTGCGTGGGAACGAAAGTTTCTCGGGAGAACGCAAAACTTTTGCAAGGGAACGCAAAAGATTTGAAAAAAATAAAATTCTCCCATCCCAAAAAATATTCACCACCACGTCCCTTTAGGGGCTCCGTAGCATTTCATTTTTTCCAAGGAGCTGTTTTGTTTTATATGCTCCTAAGTAGAGTCGATTATAGCTCCAGAATTGCTCAAAGTAAAAAAAGATCATACTTTATCAAACACTTTACAAGTGTATCGTATCGAACCGAACCGTGAATTTTGTGAACCGTTACACCCCTATATATATATATATATATATATAAAAAATAAAATAAAAATTCTATGGAAGACTGTATTCTCGTATTGTTTCGACTTCAATCTCGAAATATTTATATATAATAAAGTCGAAATATTACGAGAATACAGTCTTCCGTAGACGTTCTTTTTTTGTTGTTGTAATTTTAAACAATTATATAAATAATATACACACACAGTAAATTTGAAATCTGGAAATCAACACCAATAGAGTTAATTTCAACACTTTATATATGGGAACCACCCACAAAGTGTTAGTTCAACACTTTCAAAAGTGTTGCCTCTCGCAACACTGACACGTGTTACAATATGAACACCAAGAGAGTAAAATATTAACACCAATGCAGATAACAACAACACTGTTACAGAGCTGGGTGCAGCTTTGTAGCAAACACTGGCAGAGTTAAAATTCTACACTATGTTGGTGTTGACTTTAAAAAAATGGAAATCACAATCATCTCAACCTTATAGGGAGTCAAATTTTACACCATCCTGGTGTTGATAGAACACCTTTTTACAAATAAAAAACAACACTAAAGGAGTTACCAGTTTTTGTTATTAGAGTTTTGTATTACCTACTTTAAAGAACTGTAAAATAAACTGAAAATTATTTAATCTGAAAAGAATAAAATTCACTTTGAAATAAACACATCACTCTGTATTACTCTTTCAAAACTTTATTCCAGCACAGAACACCAATCCATCTACCCAGTGCTTTAAATTACATGAAGCATTTTTTTTTTTTTAAACAACAGTCCAAAACGATGTAAAATAGACTGTCATTGCCATAGGACATTTATAAATCAAACGGCTTGTGGTAAAACAATTCGTCAGGTTTTTTGAGTACAAGACTGTTCTCTTGTGCAAGAACACTGAAAGCATGAAAATGTTCAACAAACTCTGATTCCATACATGACGTAAAAAAAAAACATCCATAATAAAAATTGTTAAAAAAGAATCCAAAGACAGGTGCATCATCAACCAAGTCTAAGCAAACAACAAGACCACTACGATACTCCGTACCATGACACTTAACCCACGTTGTGACCGTTACTTCACTTGAGAGATCAATGTGGAGCTGCTCAGAAATAAAATCACCGTTTTCAAGGTCGGACAACAATTCTTTTGAAACAGGACCAGACTCAATACCTTTGATAGTACAGTGCTCCCAGTGATAGGCAATGGCTAGCTGGTGTTTTTTGGCAAGTGATTTGGTCAGGTTTTTGAAATTTGTTAGATTTTTCTTAAAAAAAACTGTGTTTTGCTTACCTCATAGTCCATACATGAATTAATGGGCCAATTTGCCTGATGCATTCAGGGTAGTGAATCATAAGGTGGCGCTTTGGAATCTGATTCCTAGAAGGATACAACTCCTTGAACAATCTACTACTAAACACTATCAGATGCTTCAAAAATATTGTCATTCCGTCAGAGATGCAAGGAGAAAATATAATGTTAACAATATGTAAGAGGAGCAACATCAAATGCCAGTGCTTATCCCCCTCTGGGACTACATCTCCAAATATGAGAGGGACTTGCGTTGAGTCCAATGCTGTTTCCTGCTTGTTGAAGGTTGACCATGGTTGGGCGATTATTTTTGTCCAAATAGCCATAGTTGAAGGCATAAAGTCTTTGAGGAATGGAATCGCCAGAAATTAGATTGCAACTCATGTATTCAAAAAGCAGTTTCACTTCATACTGTGCAACTCCCTTCAGGATATCATGTTACATGTATCATGCATAATATCCAGCACAAAATTCTCTGATACATTAAAGTAAGTCAAGGTATTGAGTACAGAATTTCTTTTAATACCATAACAGGAGTTTTCATTAGGGTTGTCAGCAGGGCTTGACATTAACTTTTTTGCTCACTAGCCAATGTGGCTAGTGGTTTTCCAAAGTTACTAGCCACACAGCATTTTTACTAGCCACATTTTTGTTTTTGTGAAATTACCTTTTAAAAGTCGACTATGGCGTGCCAAAATTTACTTGAACTAGATTTACAACCCTTTTAAATGTAAAACCACTGTACACACCCAAATCAAGACTACACAAAACAGGTCATTATCATTAGCTCTGATAAGGTTGTGTGTAAAGCTCCTTTTTTTAAATAAAACCATGTATAATATTACATATCGCCACATAGCTCCACCGGCATACACTGTGTGCATGTAATACTCATTAGGGCTGTCAAAATTGCTCAAAAATGACGTTTGAATATTCTCTCAAAAAAAAAAACACAAAGCCTATATTCGAACTATTCGAACATGGTGGCGCATTTTGTCAATGACTCGCATTACGTCAATAGCAGGGCAAATTAATACAAAGAGACATAACTACTTGTATAGGTAGTTTATTTAAGTTTAAACACATTTGACAACGTATTACCTACACAAAAACAAGAAAATCAACTAATGGCCAAGACCACAGACCTCACTCTCGCTCACTCACTCAGGCACTCTTTCTCTCTCTCACCCTCATCACGCTCTCTCAGGCGTCACGCTCTATGTGCATAACGGTTTAAATGAACAACAACAATAAACAAATGTTGAGTGCTGATCAAGAGTTTTGTGCAAGCAATTTAAGGTCGCGACTCTTATATAGCAGGCTTCATTCAGTGATTGAAACAAATATTATTAACAATAATTGAAGTTTTTAGCCTATATAGAACCGACATTGAACGCTCCGAGCGAGCTGTGCTGTGGTAAACATGGAACTTTTCCTTGACCTGAAACGGTAAATAATCAAACCAGTGGAAGCCTGTAGTGCATGAAACTGCTGTATCTAACCTACCTTATTCATGCAATATCTATTCAGTCATTACAGTAGCCTAGCCTACACTTTAGTAATGTTTCTGTTTAACGTTAACGCTTCTTCCTGTTACCTGTCCCTGACCCCTCAGCGCGCCCACTCGCAAAGCAGACAGCCGCGCCTCTGCTACCGTGGGCGTTTTTCCACATTCGAATATTCATTTTCACCTTCGAAATTCTGTTTTTTAAAACTATTCGAATATATATTCGAATTTAGAATATTCGTTGACAGCCCTATGGGAGTTGTAGTGTCGTAATGTCACACTTATTTCAGATGCCTTTTGAAAAGACTACAATTATTCAACCCGCCACAGTGGCTAGTTGGAGTGACTATGTTACCCGCCACGAGCAAAATCCACCCGCATTTGGCGGGTTGGCGGGTGTTAATGTCAAGCCCTGGTTGTCAGCAAGATACTTATAATGTTCCTCATTTAGGTTTCTGTTACGCACATAGACTGTAAAAAAAATATGGACGTAGTGTCCGTGACGTCACCCGTAGAGTTCTGAAGACCGTTTTTGAAGCCTAAAGTGGGCGTAGCCGACCGTTGCCATCTTGGCAGCGCGTCACTCCCGGATAAACAAAAATGGGCAAAGAGGCGGTACATGGGTGGAGCTGAGGAGCCTGGAGCTGAAACCACGCCCACCTACCTCGACGCGAATCACGCGATCAAGTTGTCTTTGGATACTACTAGATATTGGCGGTTGATTTTGATTTGAACCAAGCAAGCTTACCATTTAGGTAAATTAACCTGAACCTACACAACACAACTTGAAATAAATGTATGTTACTGATATTAAACTACACAAGGTTGAAAACGCTGCAGCACTTTTAATACATGTGGTAACGTTTATTTTCAACACTGACGTTAGATGACTTGCAGAAAACATTAACAGTTGTCATGATTCATGAATAAGAATTAACGTTAACGTTATTAACTTTACTTAAAAACATACATCTCAAATAAACTATTTGAAGCAAATCAATTAACCTGAATTTATGAGTGTCTATTTGGATGTCAACTGAATATAACGTTATAAGATAGGTTTAGATTCGTATTAGCCAACATAGAAATGTTATTACCATAGGTTATTACCCATTTACATTAGTTAGTTTATTTTTTACAATTGTGTATTTTTTTTAGTGATCGATTTTGAGGTGATGGCCACCCGTGATGCTGCATCCACCACGTCTGCACATAGCTTAAACTGTAAGTACTAGTCTTGGCTATTTGACAGCTGATATATTATGTCTGTCTTAAAAGGACAACAACAAATTAGATTGTCATCTATATTTTGAGGTGTTGCTCCCTTGATCTATGTTCTCCCACATGTATTGTTAACATAAAAAACCTGAGCTACCTTTCATAGTTAAATTCTTAATTTTCATTACCTCAAGCATTTATTAAACTCATTTATTTTCCTTCCATAGGCACAGTGTGGATTATTGGTGGATTATTTCTCACAGGTTCGCGTTTAAAGTCTGTGTAGAGGGAATGGTGTCGTCTTAGCGGCCCCTAATTTAAAAACAAATGATCGTTGCGACGGAAGCAAATCAATCAAAACTAACTTTAGATGGAAAATAACTTAACTCTGCTATAAAGCCAAAACAATCTCTGTTACCTTAAATTATACGCTTATCTCTGTGAAGCTGCTTTGAAACAATCTACGTTGTTAAAAGCGCTATATAAATGAAGATGACTTGACTTGACTGGTGACAGCTATGTGAGACGTGGTGCCCAGAGAGCTGCAGAGACCATGGGAAGCAACCTCAGTCTGCCAGGAGTCCGGATATGTTGGTTTGGTTGTGGTGGACTGCGGTGGAAAGGACTACTCCCCTTCTTCTCCCACTCCCTGCGAGGAAGAGCAGCACTGGATGTCCTCCTCATCCACTGTGGCGGCAACGACATGGAGGAGGTCAGCAGCGTCCAGCTGGTGAACGCCATGAAGGAGGACCTGCACCAGCTTAAACTCCGGCACCCGGGCATGAAGATCATGTTTTCAGCTGTGACCCAGAGGTGCCGGTGGAAGGCTGGTGCCAATCCGGTGAAAATTAACAAGGCAAAAAAAATAGTTAACAGTGTTATGTCTACATTTGTTAGTAGCTTAAGTGGTGCCCTGATTGAGCACCCTCACATTAGACATGACAGTCCTAGGCTATTTTTGAAAATTGGAGTTCATTTCACACCTAGAGGAAATTATATGTTCCCTTTCGAAAGGGAACTCTACACTACGTCAGAATGACGCTATGGGGAACGCCTCAGGCGTGACAGGTGTCTGAAATAAATATCAACTCACGTCAATCATGTTGACCGGCGACAGCCCGTGAATCATCAGCTTGATTGATTAACGCGCGACCTGGATGTATAAAGGGGAGCCTTGCACACATGACAACATCTTTTCGTCTTCAGGGACTGTTTTGTCTGGTAAGAATATCGCTTACATTATGAAACGCGCAGAGAAGAAGCAGAGCTTCCGCAAGTGTGCAGACCCGTGCCCAAGGTTTTTGACGCCGGGTGACACACACGATCTGTGCGTCTTTTGTTTGGGTGAAGAGCATGCACGAGAGGTTCTCGAGAGAGCTTCTTGTGCGAACTGCGAGAGTTTTTCTTTGAAGACTCTCCGCTCTCGTCTGACCCTTTTCTCGAGGGAGGAGGGTTCAGCTTCTGAGCCCCGTGGTTCGGGTCCCGCTCGGGCTGAGGCTCAGCGACGACTCTCATCATGGGGATGTCAGAAGGAGCTGGCCGAGCGTCTTGAGAGGGAGGTTCACCTCTCAGACAGCTCGTCCGCTGACGAGAGTGAGCTGCAGGTAGATGATGACGTTTTACCATTATCACCTAATGCGACTGCAGCTGCTGCTCTTCCGGACGGGCAGGATATGGTTGATGATGTCATCAGTTTGGCAGATACTGAGCCATCTCAACCATCCTGCCCTGTGTATGCTGAGCTGATGGAGGTTATGGGGCGCGCCACCGACAAATTACAGCTGCCGTGGAGGCGCGTCAGGGAAGAAACCGCTCGTGGCCGTCTCGACGATCGGTTTCTTCCCAGCCATAGGCCACCAGCTCAGGCGAGCCTTCCATTCCTTCCTGATCTCCATACTGAGATCAAGAAGGCATGGAAGAACCCATACTCTGCCCGTATTCATCCACATCAGCGGGGTAGTTTCGCTGCTGTGGATGGAGCGGCGGAGCATGGGTATGTGTCGATGCCGCCCGTTGACGAGACGTTGGCTAACTATCTCGTTTCCGGGCAGGCGTCGACACTAAGAGCTCCTACCCTGCCATCCAAGCCGCTAAAAACAACATCGCGCTTGAATGGCAGAGCATACACTGCAGCGGGTCAGGCCGGTGCTGCTCTGCACACACTCGCTGTGTTACAGGCGTACCAGGCCGACCTACTGCGGGATCTCGACCAGGGGACAGGACTATCCCCTGAGGCGGTCATTGAGCTGCGCCGTACCACGGATCTTGCTCTCCGGGCCACCAAACAATTAGCTGCCGCTATTGGCCGGTCAATGGCGGCTATGGTGGCCACGGAGAGGCATCTGTGGCTTAACCTGGCAGACATCGGGGAGAAAGATAAGGTCTTTCTTCTCGATTCGCCGGTTTCGCCTGCTGAACTTTTTGGCCCCTCCGTTCAGGCGGTGGTTGAAAAGTTCAGGGAGGCGAGGGCGCGCTCAGCTGCTTTTAAAAGCTGCATTCCGCTGAGATCCGAGTCCGCACCCAAGCAGGCGGGAAGGCCTGGTCCGTCTTGGTCTGAGGGCCATAGACAGGCCCAGAGGGCCAGTGTCTCCTCTCGTGCGCCTCCTCCTGCCCGGAGCAGGTCACAGAGGAGACGCAACTCCCGCAGGAAGAAGGATCTGAGGGAGGTTATCCAGGAAAAGCGCACTCAGCGGCGCTAGGGATAATCTCCCCGGAAGCCTTCTCCTAGCGTTCCCAGGTGTTTCTTACATCAGGCCTGAGGCTGGGCCTATGATGAGTATCATGTCTGATGGCCCTCCTCGACCTGGTTAGTAAGAGCGCCTCTTTCAGGCATGTAAGTGGTGAGCCCAGGTACTTTTAAAGAAAAGGAATTCCTGACGTGTCTTTACTCCACACGCCGCAGGTGTACTGTCTGGTCTTTTGGTGAAATGTTTTTTGTGCGCAAATAACATATTTCTGTTTCTCTTACAGACCGCATCTCCTGTATAGAGTTTGGGGCATGTTATGGTAAGAAGGTAAAAATCTAAAGGTTTTTTGGAGGCTGTATGGCAGGTGGTAGGCCTTGGCAGGCCTCCTTGACCAGACAGTCCCCATTTAAAAAAAAAAAAAAAAAAGGAAACATGTGGTTTTTTAGGTCATAGGCCTCACTAGGCCTTCCTGAGTATGAGCTCCCACATACTGTGGTTATCAAGTTATAGGCCTCTCCAGGCCTTCTTGAATATAGCTCCCATATAATGTGGTTATCAGGTCATAGGCCTCACTAGGCCTTCCCGAATATGAGCTCCCACATACTGTGGTTATCAAGTTATAGGCCTCTCCAGGCCTTCTTGAATATAGCTCCCATATAATGTGGTTATCAGGTCATAGGCCTCACTAGGCCTTCCCGAATATGAGCTCCCACATACTGTGGTTATCAAGTTATAGGCCTCTCCAGGCCTTCTTGAATATAGCTCCCATATAATGTGGTTATCAGGTCATAGGCCTCACTAGGCCTTCCTGAAAATGAGCTCCCACATACTGTGGTTGAATGAGCTCCCACATACTGTGGTTGAATGAGCTCCCACATACTGTGGTTATCAAGTTATAGGCCTCACCAGGCCTTCTTGAATATGGGCTCCCACATACTATGGTTATCAGGTCATAGGCCTCACCAGGCCTTCCTGAATGTGAGCTTCCACATATTGTGGTTGAATATGAGCTCCCACATCCTGTGGCACACACGGTGGTTGCTAGGTTACAGGCCTCGCCAGGCCTTCCTGGTTATGAGCTCCCACATACTGTGGTCGCCAGGTTACAGGCCTCACCGGCCTTCCTGGTGATGGACTTCTACATGTCAGGTTACAGGCCTCACCGGCCTTCCTGAATGTGAGCTCCCACATATTGTGGTCGCCAGGTTACAGGCCTCATCCGGCCTACCTGGATATGAGCTCCCACATACTGGGATATCAGGTTACAGGCCTTACTAGGCCTTCCTGAATATGAGCTCCCATACATGGTGGTCGCCAGGTTAGAGGCCTCACCGGCCTCCCTGATATGAGCTCCCACACACCGTGGTCGCAGGTCTTCCTAGTTATGAGCTTCCTCATGTCAGGTTATAGGCCTCATCCGGCCTTCTTGAATGTGAGTTCCCACTTACTGTGGTCACCAGGTTTCAGGCCTCATAGGCCTTCCTGAGTATGAGCTCCCACATACTGTGGCCGCCAGGCTCCAGGCTTCCTATAAGCCTTCCTGGTTATGAGTTTTCACATGTCAGGTTACAGGCCTCTCCAGGCCTTCCTGAATGTGAACTCCCACTCATTGTGGTCGCTAGGGTTTAGGCCTCACTGGTTGTGAGCTTCCACATGTCAGGTTGCAGGCCTCATCAGGCCTTCCTGAATGTGAGCTCCCATGCATTGTGTCCATCAGGTTATAGGCCTCATCTGGCCTTCCTGATCATGGGTTCCCACATGCTGTGGTTGCCAGGTTACAGGCCTCACCGGCCTTCCTGATATGAGCTCCCACCTACTGTGGTCACCAGGTTACAGGCCTCATCGGCCTTCCTGGATACGAGCTCCCACAGGCTGTGGTCGTCAGGTTATAGGCCTCACTAGGCCTTCCTGAATATAGAGTGATGAAGTACATGCACCTTTTACTTCGTCTATTTTTCTTAGACCCATGCTTATGGTAAGTCACACGACTAACGTCCTGTGTACTTTCTAAGATCCATTTTATGGTAAGGGTCATGCGCTGTACGCTTTGGTCCCTTCCTATGTGGCTCAGACCCTGGTCTTTCACCTCGGGTCCCACTCTAGTTGCGTCCTGTCGTCACGTATATTACGACAGACGCCTTCCGCTAGCTAACTTCCACATTCTGATGAGCTCCCACACACTGTGGTCACCGTGTTACAGGCCTCACCGGCCTTCCCGAGTATGAGCTCCCACATGCTGTGGTCGCCAGGTTACAGGCCTCATCAGGCCTTCTTGGATTCAGAATGGCTAAGTACATGCACTTTCTTTCATGTACTTTCTACAATCCATATTATGGTAAGGGTTGTGCGCTGTACGCTTAATTCCCTTTCTTACGTGGCCCAGACTTCGGTTCTAGGGCCTTTCTGAAAATAAGCTCCCACAGGTTGTGGTCACCAGGTTTCAGGCCTCATCGGCCTTCCTGAGTATGAGCTCCCACATGCTGTGGTCGCCAGGTTACAGGCCTCATCGGCCTTCCTGAGTATGAGCTCCCACATGCTGTGGTCGCCAGGTTACAGGCCTGACCGGCCTTCCTGATATGAGCTCCCACCTACTGTGGTAGCCAGGTTTTCAGGCCTCACCAGGCCTTCCTGGATTCGGAATGGCTAAGCACACACACTTTCGTGTCGTGTACTTTCTAAAATTCATATTTATGGTAAGGGTTATGCGCTGTCCGCTTCATTCCCTTTTTTACGTGGCTCAGACTCCGGTTCTTCACCTTGGGTCCCACTCTAGATGCGTCTTCTGTCGCAATGTCTTACGACAGGCGCCTCCCTTTCAAGCTATCTCCCACATTATGTGGTTACAGGTAGGCCTTTCTGAAGCAGTGACTGTCAGGTTACAGGCCTCTCCGGCTTTCCTGAATATGAGCTCCCACATGTTGTGGTCGCCAGGTTACAGGCCTCACCGGCCTTCCTGATATGAGCTCCCACATGCTGTGGTCGCCAGGTCAGAGGCCTCACCGGCCTTCCTGAAGGTAAGCTCCCACATATTGTGGTTGAATACAAGCTCCCCCATGTTGTGGTCGCCAGGTTAGAGGTCCTACCAGGCCTTCCTGGAGGTAAGCTCCCTTTAGGCCCTCACAGGCCTCCTCAGTGTTTTTTTTGAAACACAAGCACTGGGTAGATCCATGGATCGAGTAGAGAAACTCCCCTCGCTGGCAAGGGTTGTAAAGCACTATACTGAGTCATACTCTCCAGGATGTCCCGTCTCTGAGATCCGGGCTGAGTGGTTCACTGCCTGCTTCGCAGTCCCTTGGGTTGGATGCCTTCCTAAGGCAAGTGTCCAGAGGCTCTGTCTTCGGACAGACAGGAAGTGGCCAGACTGTAGTGTCTTATGTAGTGACACCAGGTCAGGCCTGCCTGGTGGCATTTCAGGTGGCACGTTCCCCTGAATAGTGACTGGCTGGGGTTCCCTCGGGTCCCCTAGCCACATTCCCTAGAAGGGACCCTTTCTAGTTTGAATTGTGGTCCTAGGCCTTTGAGCTGGCCCAGGTAAACCTTCCCTTAAAACTGTGAGGTTTTCTGTGGTATCCCTTAGCTTGGGCGATGACCGTAGGGAATGCTGTCACTGACAGCCCAGACCTGAGGGCATGCACTCCCCTTAGCATGGTGGCGTTGGTATATCGTTCCCCATAGCGTCATTCTGACGTAGTGTAGAGTTCCCTTTCGAAAGGGAACGTCTCAGGTTACGACTGTAACCTATATTCCCTGAGAACAGGGAACGAGACACTACGTCTTCCTGCCATGCCTCTGGGCCTGCCTGCAACAGTCCCTTCAGACGGTAGGATGTTGTCATGTGTGCAAGGCTCCCCTTTATACATCCAGGTCGCGCGTTAATCAATCAAGCTGATGATTCACGGGCTGTCGCCGGTCAACATGATTGACGTGAGTTGATATTTATTTCAGACACCTGTCACGCCTGAGGCGTTCCCCATAGCGTCATTCTGACGTAGTGTCTCGTTCCCTGTTCTCAGGGAACATAGGTTACAGTCGTAACCTGAGACGTTTTTAAATACAATAGCTAACTGCCTTAAAGGCCACATCCAAATGCAGTGAACTGCTTACAGTGGGCAGTGTTACTGCTTTTGAATTTTGCCTTTAGGGCCATTTTGTTAGGCCTAAATTTAGCCCTGACCATCATGGCTAATGTTGAGTTTTTTTTTTTTATGTTAATTTAGAAACACCTGTAGCCATAACACTGTTACCAGCTCTGCTCTTCCTCATCCCTACATTCTCCCATCCTTTTTATTGTTTGTTTATTATTGTTTTAGTGTTTATCAAAAGTGAGTTGCCACAAACACTAACAGCTGAACTGCAACTTCAGATATGGGGTATTTTAATCAGTAGTAGACTACAAGTTAAACAAAAAGCTAAGCAAAGCAAAACGGTGCAGGCAATGACAGAGAAGGTATAGAGCCATGATGGAAGCTGGAATCAGAACGCTCCACATCTGGAGGATGGATACTGCAATCAGCTCCTCTGGCACATCAACAGACAACATAAGTATGGTTACTGACACACAAAAATCAGGGGACGTCACACACCCTTCATGAGAGAAAGATGACAAGGTTAAAAAATACTGGTACAATACATTCAGTATGGCCTGTCTTGGTTAAAAGTCCACTCACTACGACAAGGTGCAGGCCATGAGTGAGAACATATAACACGGGACAAACATACGAGACACTACAAAACGACAGGTACAAGACATGGAAAAAATAGAAAACATACCACCGATACAACACTGGAAAAGCAATATACAATGGTGAAGACTAAGGGATAGGAACAACCTTAAATATTAACATTTTGCCCAGCTGTAATGAAAACAGCAATCAGGCCCAAAAAAATCACATGAGAATCAATATAAATTTATAACATAACTTAAAATACTGTATTAATGTATTACTGTAACACTTCAATAACGCTATATAATATAAAACCAAACTAACCATGGATGTTAACTTTTTGAAGCTAACAACAACATGAGAGAATATATATTTTTTTATATATATACTTTTTTTTGTAAATATGTCATGAACTGATCCTTGACTTTGACACAGAATTCCAGAAACTATATACATAAATATTGACCAGGGAGGTTGCATATGTATCACTGTTACGGACCCTGGTCTAGGTCAGGGAAGTAACATAAACAACAACACAATGCTTCTCAGTTAGTCTTTTTATTTGACTTTTCTTGCTCGTTTTTAATTGTTTTCAGAATATGGTATCTCAGAGTTTACAAAGTGTCTTGAATAAATCAAATAAATCAAACAAAACAATATATGAAGCAAAATCTTCAGGGGTGAGTTGATGCCAAAATAACAAACAAACAGAAACTAACTTTCCCACAAGAAAGCTAACTTCCCTATTGATCACAAATAAAAGAAACAAAATATACAAAAAAAGTACCATATCTCCTTAACTATCCAGTAAACAGGAGAAAAGTGAAGGCCATTTGGCCTACAAAAAAACCAGAGAGCTCCCTCCAGAGGAATTCCAGGGGATTTTATTGTCCAGGCCTCTTTCTCTGGTCCAACCACCAACGGCTTCTCATTAAGTCCAGGACCAATCCTAGAGGAGAAGGAGACAGTAGGAACAACAACAAAAGCATCACAACCGTAACACCCCCACCCTTAAAATTACAAATCATTATTTGTAATCACAAAACAATTCTCAATCCTCAAGGTTACATGATGCACGTGACAAGGCATCAGCAAGCACATTCTCACATCCCTTCTTATGCCGAATTTCCAAATTAAAACCTTGTATCAAAAGAGACCAGCGCATCAGTCTTTGATTTGAATTCGACATTCGAAACAGAAAAACCAGGGGATTATGATCCGTATACACCAGGATGGGAATATTACAAGCATCAAGATAAATTTCGAAATGCTGGAGTGCAAGCAACAGCGCAAGAGCCTCTTTTTCGATTGTGCTATAATGTTGCTGCGATTTTGTAAATTTCCTTGAAAAATAAGACACTGGGTGATCAATTCCTGTCTCATCCTCCTGAATAAGGACTGCTCCTGCTCCCACCTCACTCGCATCCACTTCCAATTTAAATGGTCGCGAAAAATCCGGAGCTGATAGAACTGGGGCACTACACAACAACGTTTTAACAGCATCAAATGCTGACTGACACTCTGAACTCCACTCAAAAACTTTGGATTGACTCAGTAAGTTAGTAAGGGGTGATGCAACTTCAGCAAAATTCTTACAGAAAGCACGATAATATCCCGTCATTCCCAAGAAACGACGCAACTCTCGTTTTGTTTTGGGAGCTGGAAAATCAATTATGCACTCAATTTTGACATTAACAGGACGCACCTGTCCTTGACCCACACATTTCCCGAGATATGTCACCACAGCTTTCCCGAACTCACATTTAGCAAGGTTCAATGTAAGAGATGCATCACTTAGTCGATGAAAAACTGCATATAGACTTGTTAGATGCTGTTCCCAGTCAGATGAATAAACGACAATGTCATCCAGATATGCCTCACAATTTTCTAACCCAGCCAGCACTATTCTCATGAGGCGTTGGAAAGTGGCGGGTGCATTTCGCATCCCGAAAGCCATCCTCTTGTACTGCAGGAAATGGTCAGGCGTAACAAAGGCAGAGATTTCTGAAGCCCTGGCGGTCAAAGGTACCTGCCAGTAACCTTTTAACAGGTCGAGCTTAGTCACAAACCTTGCAGCGCCAACCCTATCAATACAATCATCCATCCTTGGTAAAGGATAGGAGTCAGGTTTCGTGATGGAATTTACCTTGCACCAAATCACCTTCCTCAAAACTTCGATAAACACTCTTTTTATCAAAGCGGGTCTTCATTTTAATTTGAGTGCGGCCCAACTCCGAAAGGGCCACTTCACGAGCTTGGTGTAGGCGTTCTCTGAAGGAATTCACAAAGTCAAGTACGCTCATTTGGGGGGTTGTCTCTGCCAGCAACTGTTCACGAAACAGTTTTAACGGGCCCCGCACAGTGTGCCCGAACACTAATTCGGCAGGACTAAAACCCAAGGATTCCTGAACAGTCTCTCGTACAGCAAACATGACCAAGGGAACGCCCTCATCCCAGTCTTTCCCCGTTTCAAAACAGTACGTACGCAACATACTTTTCAAGGTCTGATGAAAGCGTTCTAGTGCTCCCTGTGACTCTGGGTGATAGGCGCTAGAAAGTTTATGTTTTACCGACA
Organism: Leuciscus leuciscus; assembly: GCF_965113295.1. Classification (NCBI taxonomy): domain Eukaryota; kingdom Metazoa; phylum Chordata; class Actinopteri; order Cypriniformes; family Leuciscidae; genus Leuciscus; species Leuciscus leuciscus. Next base: position 21,739,840 of record NC_138736.1, on the reverse strand, counting down.
AACAGTCCAGAACCTGAGAAAACAGCTTGGAGGTAAAATTTGTACCTTGATCTGACTGTATAACTCAGGGAATACCAAATGTAGAGAAAAATTTGACCAGTTCTTTAGTCACATTCTTAGCTCTAATGGTACGCATAGGAATCGCCTCAGGGTACCGAGTAGCAGCACACATTAGAGTCAGCAAATACTGATAACCAGACTTAGTCTTGGGTAATGGACCAACGCAATCAATAATAATTCTCTCAAATGGCTCCGACACAATTGGAATAGGATGAAGAGGAGCACTAGGAATTCCCTGATTAGGTTTACCAGCTAGCTGGCACACATGACACGATCGACAGTACTCTGAAACCGCTTTTTTCAAGCCAGGCCCAAAAAAATAGCGAAGGATGCGACTAAAAGTCTTGTTTACTCCCAGATGACCAGAGAGAGCATGATCATGAGCTAAACACAAAATCTGTTCACGATAATTATGAGGGACCACTACCTGAAACACAGTCTTCCAGCTCAGATCCTTCTCTGATGGGGACCACTTACGCATAAGCACTCCATCCTCCCAAACATAAGCCACATCTTTATCTACTACTTCATCTTTTTGTACAGCCTCAGCGAGACATTTGACTAGAGACTGGTCAGCTTTCTGTGCAGCCGCCAGCTGTTCTTTTCCGGCCCCAAGCATAGACTCCAACTGGACTGCAACATCCTGGTCAGAATCACACACATTAGGAGAAACATCCTGCATACTCGCATCAACTTTATCAGTCATAAATGTTTCAGACACATCTAAAACATCATCAAACTTTTTAGCCTGAGCATGGGTTACCGCACAGGCAGTAAAAACAGAAGGAAACTGTTGGCCTACATCAAGCTGTTCACAAAACCCAGACACATCTGGCTTGTCCACAACAATGGGCTGAGGAAACACCTTACCACCAGCAATATCATTGCCTAATATCAGACCTACTCCTTCTATCGGAAGCTGAGCACGTCCTCCCAAACTTACAATTCCTGTGAACAAATCAGATTGAAGGTAAACGGAGTGCAAGGGAACTTTAACACAGCCAAGCTCAATGCCACGGATTAACACGCTTGATCCACAATACGACTGTTCTGAGAAATCTAGTGCGCTTTCCACAATAAAAGATTGAACCAAACCAGTAGCTCGCAAGATCGTAATCGGCTTCAAATTTCCCTGCTTTCCTGAGAGAGATACTGAACCATCCATAATAAATGGGCAGTATAAGTTTGTATGCGGATTACTAGAATTAAACACAGAGGGAGCAGTATGAACCAGAGCAACTCCCTTTGGTTTCTCAGGAGGTTTACTCTGATTCCAGCGTTTACAATCCGCAATCAAATGTCCTGGCTCGCGACAGAAAAAACAAACGCGTCTCTCTCCCTCACGAGCCACATTGGTATTACGAAACACATTCGAAGCTGCTTCTCTATTCTCTCCTTTTCCTTTACCCTTAAAAAAAAAACCTTGAGCTGTTTCTCACAGGAAACTCCACAGATGAACCGTGTTTCTCTTTGCACACAGACGGAGTAAAAACAGTTTTGTGCGTGAGCACAAATTCATCTGCCAAAACAGAGGCATTAGTCACAGACAAGACCTTCTGTTCGTTCAGATATACAACAATGTTCTCTGAAACACAACTTTTAAAATCCTCTAACAACAAGAGTTCACGTAATTGCTCAAATGTTGTAACTCTGCTTGCTGCACACCATTTATCAAACAACACCATTTTCTCACGAGCAAACTCGCCGAATGTTTGACTGGTAATTTTCTGATGGTTCCTGAATTTCTGGCGATAAGCTTCAGGTACTAATTCGTACGCTCTCAAAACAGCAGCTTTAACTGTATCGTAATTCAAACTTTGCGCAATAGGTAAAGCTGTACACACTTCCTGAGCTTTACCCACTAATTTACACTGCAATAGCAGCGACCACAACTCTTTTGGCCAACGTAATGTAGCTGCTATGCGTTCGAAAGCGACGAAATAGGAGTCTACCTCCGTCTCTCTAAAAGGAGGAACAAGTGTAACGTATTTACTCACATCAAAGCTGGTCGCAAACGCACCAACAGAAGAGGTAGCGGGTGGACTCTGATTCGGTACAGGTGAAACTGGAACATTCCCTGGCAAACGAGGAGATGGTGGTCTAGACCTGGGCACAGGCACAGGCACATTAGGTGATGATCTAGCTTGCAATTCCAAACTGCGTAATTTAAATTTATTATCAGCCTCTAACTCAAGAGTCCGAAAATGAAGAAGCTGCGCGTCATAATCCTGTTTCTTTAACTGCAGGTCCAACTCCTTCAGTTTAATAGCTAGCATAGGATCAAATCGAGAATGACTAGGATCTATGCTAGAAAAAGGAAAGGTATCTCCATCTACTGCTGCCTCAGCACCCTTCCCAGTTACTCCTTCCACAGATTCATCTGGCAAAATTCTAGCCTCCACCAGTTTGCTATGCAACTCTTCTTTAACCAATCGTTTTGGCCCCTCCCTATGAACAACAATATTTAAAAAATCTGCAATCTGTAACAAATCAGCTTTACGACACTTATTAAATTCCTCCGTGGTAGGAGACAATGTAAACGATGTTAAATCAAATTCCATGATTATACTCCTCAAATTCGTCAAGCACCAAAGAAAAATTACCAGGCAACAAATGCTTGTATAACTAATATCCAGAGGTGGGACAAAGTCATTGTTATGCAAGTCACAAGTAAGTCTCAAGTCTTTGCCCTCGAGTCCCAAGTCAAGTCGAGTCAAAGATGAGGCAAGTCCCGAGTCGAGTCAAAAGTCAAAGCCAACAAGTCTCAAGTCGAGTCCAAAGTCCTACCATTTTAGTTTCGAGTCATTTCAAGTCCTCTTACCACAGAAATAAAATGTATACAAATCATGTACGTCAGTAAGATTTGTATTTATTTAAACCTCTTTTTATACAATGACATTAATCAAATACAGTAAAAAACAGAAAATTTTATTTTCACAAAAAATGCTTGTATTTCAACAGCATATTGCACTAGAACAATGCACAGCATGCAGCTTCAGTCCTGTATTGTATTAACCTCATATTGCAAAACAGTTTAACTTTCAAATAGACATGGGTCGTTTTAGCCTAAACCTTTTTAAACATGTCATCAATAAAATCCTCACTCCTCAAAATTATCACTTCTGAAAAACTGGACCAACCTGATAATATAATTGGAATGCGTGTTGCAGTGCGTATGCGGTGCAAGACCAGCACGCGCAATAGTGCTTTCACATATGCTGCGTTTGCAGTGCGTGATCCGCGGCTGTACCACAAATACATACTCACTATTTGTATTTCAAATCCAGAAGTTATTAGCATCTTTTATTTAAAAAAAAAAATGTCAGCATTGCGATTCTCTTTGTACACACGTTTAAATACAATTTAAACAACGTATTATTTAATGCATTACTCTTATATAATTATATATTAAGTTGCTCAAGCAAGTGGTAAAATATTTAACCATGTACTTATATTAAAATCGCATAGCCTACATTTTAAATTAAAACTTAAAATTGACAAAAACAGCAGACTCATACTCTTTCTTTTGCATAACTTAAATCTTTATACAATAAATCTCGCATGTCACAAAGAACTTGTTTTTCCACCTCCACGAATGAGACGAGTGTTATGTTGCCTTGTTGAAATATGTATTTTCCCTTGATTTAGGCTACCCCGGTCTTAACCTCTCAGCATTGCGATTCTCTTTGTACACATATACACTCTTTAATAGACGTATGCACGTTTAAACACAATTTAAACAACGTAGGCCTATTATTCAATGCATTACTTCTACTTATATTAAGTTCCTAAAGCAAGTGGTCAAATATTTAACCATGTAGGCTACTTGTATAAAAAAACAGCCGACTCTCATGTCTTTTATTTTATATTTAAATTAATACAATAAATCTCGCATGTCACAAGGAACATGTTTTTCCACCTCCACGAATGAGACGAGTGTCGTTCATAATGTCGCCTTGTTGAGGTAAATTGTAGTTTTCCTTGCTTTACCCTGGTCTTAAAGTGAAAATAGTATTTAATTAAATACATTTATGGTGAGATTACTACATTTTATTTAATTAATCGCATTTATGGTGAAATTACAAAATTTTTAGGTCAATCTGTGTTCATTTTGACCACGAAACATGCGCTGTCACTTTAATTCAGCGCGTGCAGCACATGTGCAGCACAGCAGAAATAGACTCGGTGCGGAAACGATCGCGGCACTGCTGTATACGCACCGCACCTGGAACGGATCGACGGACTGCAACCGCGTGCAGTGTGAAAGCTCTAATCTGTTAACATGGGTACGGAATAGTGATGTTACGTTCGTGAACGAATCGTTCTTTTTGAACGAATCTTTTAGGTGAACGAATCGTTCTCGTTCACGTAATCCATTGACTCATATTTCTCGTTCACTGAAATTCCTCCCTCCACTGCCGCGCGGCGCTATTAGCAGCGCATGCGCAGCTCAGTGAACCGGGTAGCTCTGTGTTTTCAACCTGTCAAGAATGACTAAACCTCAAGCCAATACGCTGATTTCACGCAGCCGTTATTTTGAAATCGAAAGCGAGGCTCCGGTGGGATGAAAACCGGAAGTGTCGCCTTTAATCACAGGAGAGTCGTGAATGTGATAGCGTATTGTTGTGTTTAATGATGTTGTGTCAATTCTAAAAATGTACAAACATTTCTTTCATACTTTAGACTATATACAGTGAAATTCATTTATAAATATTTTTTTTTTTTTATATATAATTCAGAATGTAAAAAAAGAAGCAGGAATGAACTATATACATATCCTATATTGGATATTAACATCCAATAGTGTAAATCGCGGCAGCAGCTTCAGGTTGGTAATCCAAGGCATTGTTTTTTATCTTTACTTCCGGGGTTCTTCCCACCGGAGCCTCACTTTCGATTTCAAAATGGCGGCTGCGTGAAATCAGCGTATAGCCTTCGAGTATGAGATGTGACGAAGCATGTGATTTGTTGGATGTAGTGAACGAATACGCCCTTCACTGACTGTGACCGAGACGAGTTGCTTTTGAGTCTGAACGAGAGAGAGAGATCTTCTCGTGAACGAACTGGTACATGTCGTTCGTGAACGAAAAGAACCAGTTGTTTGAACGATAATGATGGCGAACCGATAGAGCTGGGTTTGTGTAGTCAGCATATTTGCATCAAAGAAGGAAATTTACACTTTACCATTGTAATGAAAACAGTTTAATAACGCAAGCTGATGGTTAAATATAACAAAGACAAATTAACATTGTCATTTTGTACTTGGTTTGAGCTAAGTGGGCGGGGGGCACTTGACTGTTTACTTGATTTAAATTTACACTTCTCTTTACCTGCTTTTATTTTATTTTGTTTGTGTGTTTTAGACTTAGTTTTGTGGTATTTTGCACTTTGAAAAATTTACTTTACTACTTGTGTTCATTTTGTATTATCAAAATTGAATTAATTACGTTTTATTCGTGTCATGCACTTCTCTAAAAACTAAAACAAACCAAAAAATATGCGTAACGTCATTTGCGTAACGTCAGCAAATAACATTTTAGTTCGGGCTGTGAAGGGGCATGCATTTGGTTGGATCTACTGAACGAATACGCCTCTCACTGACCGAGATCGCTCTGTTTCGAGTCTGAACGAGAGAGAGAGATCTCGTTCGTGAACGAATTGATCAAACTGGTACATTTCGTTCGTGAATGAGAGTACTGGGTAGATCGGTCATTTAGCATGTGATTCAATCTCATTCAAAGCGCAGTTATAGGTGTGCATATATTTGTTTATCATATTTAACATACAGAACATAACTCAACGTTAATATAATCCCAGATGTATGAATGTGTATGTCTGACCAAACAATTAAAATGTTAATTATGCAAGAAAACCTTGGTTTGGTCATCTGAACCTCTTATTTAGACTTATTTTATTAATTTAGTAAATAAGGCACAAATTTTAACAAAGCCAAATATTTTTTTTTTGTAACAAGTAAATACGTTTCGTTAAAACATAGCATAAAATACACTCTTTTTCGCCACCTGCTGCGGTATTTATGTAATAGGAAGAAATTGTCACTGAACGAATCAGTGAACGAATCTGAACGAATCATTTTGGTGAACGAACTGAAAATGAACGAGTCTCTGGAAAGAATCAAAATTTCCACCACTAGTACGGAAAAAAATACGCACCGCTGGCGCATACGCACTGCAAACGGAGTTTGTGTGAAACGGGCGTTAGATGCTGTCGAATCAAAACAACGTGGGACTACAGTGATTGGATGTCGTGCAGGCAGCGCGCGCGCTCGCTGCATGCATACAGCTGGTGCAAATTTTTTTCACAGATGCAGATAAACTGAGAGCGGCGCGGCCGTGTGGACATTTTTTTCCCCAGTTTTCATGGGAAGTAGCAAGTCTTCTCGAGTCAAAAGGCGCAAGTCCAAGTGAAGTCACGAGTCATTGATGTTAAAGTCCAAGTCGAGTTGCAAGTCTTTGTACATTTTGTCGAGTCGAGTCTGAAGTCATCAAATTCATGACTCGAGTCTGACTCGAGTCCAAGTCACATGACTCGAGTCCACACCTCTGCTAATATCAACTACCTTCATTGATATGCAATGGACGAGCCCCCAATTTATGTTACGGACCCTGGTCTAGGTCAGGGAAGTAACATAAACAACAACACAATGCTTCTCAGTTAGTCTTTTTATTTGACTTTTCTTGCTCGTTTTTAATTGTTTTCAGAATATGGTATCTCAGAGTTTACAAAGTGTCTTGAATAAATCAAACAAATCAAACAAAACAATATATGAAGCAAAATCTTCAGGGGTGAGTTGATGCCAAAATAACAAACAAACAGAAACTAACTTTCCCACAAGAAAGCTAACTTCCCTATTGATCACAAATAAAAGAAACAAAATATACAAAAAAAGTACCCTATCTCCTTAACTATCCAGTAAACAGGAGAAAAGTGAAGGCCATTTGGCCTACAAAAAAAACGAGGCACTCACCCCCTACGGCTTCTCAAAGTCATGTAGCTTGTATGTAACAGATGTAATCAAAAAGCATTGAGGTTTCTAAAAAAAAACATATCACCAAAAGTTAGGTGGCTAACAGCACTCTGTTAACTCTACACAGAAAGAGCACAGCAGACATTGTTTACACTTTCACAGGTCAAACACACAGTACAACAAAGTGCAGGCAAAAAAAACAGAGAGCTCCCTCCAGAGGAATTCCAGGGGATTTTATTGTCCAGGCCTCTTTCTCTGGTCCAACCACCAACGGCTTCTCATTAAGTCCAGGACCAATCCTAGAGGAGAAGGAGACAGTAGGAACAACAACAAAAGCATCACAACCGTAACAATCACATATAGTAATAAATGTCAAACAGATCAATATCACCTTCATGCGAACTCGAAGAGATATTGAACAGTCTTTAATGTGACATGGGAAAGCCCATACAAAATATAAGTTTAATCAGCGGTATATGTGTGGGTTAAGGAAGGCAGCATGTGATTTGTAAGAGTTGGGCCCCGTTCATGCAGACTCCAACTGAAAATCATCCTGGGAATTGGTGGGGTTCGCATAAGGTACATCTGACATTGAGGTTAATTTGAGACAACACATGTATGTACGTACTTCTTTTAAAGCAGACATTGAACGTTACTTAGAGCCTGAGTTCATGCAGGCTCCAAGTAACATTTACAATGTTGTCCAAAGAGAGATAGGCTCAGTACCATTTTCCATGTTCTACGTCTGATAACTACAAAGTAAGTTTTAATTAGCCACATTCTGACATACACAATAGAAAAACATGCTTTACAGCAACCACACACACACACACACGCACACACACATACGACCAACCACCTTTCCCTTAATCTCCATAAAAATTGATTAATTTTGTATGTTTTTTGCGGACTACCTTGCCTTCTTTAATTTTATCTGTCGTCCGTCTTGCTATATGATTTAACCCTCTGAGGTCTGAGCTGTTTTCTGGGCTCTGGAGGTGTTCTGACATGCTCTGACATTTGTGTTTTTTTCTGTTACTAGTGACATTTTCATGGCTAAAGTCTAATTACACTGTATTCAGCACAAACTCTGCTACAATAATATATCAGCAGCATGTATGTAAAAGTTTGTAGTTTTGAGATAATGACATTTATGTGTGGTTTGTGAAAATACAAAAAAAAATTCTCACTGAAATAAGGCCATGAAACCCATACTGATTATTTCTTCACAAGACTTTTGAAAATTGTATGACATAGCCTAGAATATTTGCTCCAAAACTATGTGAAAATCACCCTGACTGCTCATTCAGATAAGACAATATATTGATTTAAAATTTCTAAGACGTGTTTTGTGTGACAAAGCCATATGCGAAGAGGCGTGATCATCTCATGAATATGTAAGGCTTTAACACCTGAGAAAGACAAAGACACTCCACTAACTGCCCTATTAGGAGCGATCAGGCCCTGTCATTCAGAGCAACCTTGCACAAAGAATGAGGAGATTTAAAAAAGAATGGCTTTTAGATTGTTTGGATTTATTTACAACACAACACAATCCAAAATACAAATGACAAAAGAGCACATTGAAAACAATGATCCAAAGACAGAGACCTTTGTGCCATTCCTAAAAACATTGTACATACCTTTCATTTCCAAGGTGTTTGATTTTCACTTTACCATGTTCATGTACAGAGACTCATGTGAATGTTGAAGTCAGCAGGACTCAGTTGCATCTGGTCCCTGAAAGAAAAAAAAAAAGAAAAAACTGTGAACATACTGATATCAAGAGAAACTATAGGGCTGCACGATTTTGGGAATAGATTTTAGATTTTTCTGGTTAAAATTTCTTTTTAAAATTCACAGAATACACACACACACACACACGTTTCCAACAATATATAATGAACACCAGGTTTGTTGTGCCTTGTAGGCATAGGCTACGCAGTGCTGCATAAAATAATAATAACAATAAATTAAATCTGCCAAAAGATTTCAAGAACAACTACGCTAGAGAAAAATATATTAATTATCATATGTTACTTCAAATGTTTCCATTCGTTATGATGATATGAAATGAGATAATAGTAAAAACATAAAGCCTAATGTTTGGTGCATTTTTCCTTTCAAACGCAATCGCGCTCCAAAATATGATACATTAAAACCCACAGCGCGCTCCAAAATATGATACATTCAAACGCCATCGCGCTCCAAAATATTAAACATTTTGGTTATACATATCTATGTTTGAGCAGATATCCACAAACAGTATTTAACAGGAAACACGGGTCTAAATAGTATAATATTCACCATATATCAAGCAACAGTTCAACTGCAATGTGAAGTTTATGCAACAATACCATAAACTAATAAGTAAGAATTTCTTACCTTACATCTTTCTTGTCTTCAAATCGCGTTCTTCTTCTTCTTAGGTAAATCCAATGTAAGCTCAGACGTGTCTTCCAAACTCGACGAAAAGCAGAGACTTGTGAAGTTTTTTGGTGTTTTGTGTTTGAGGTAACGAGGGCGTTCGCGTTCCATGTGGAGATTTGCATGTGAATCTCTTTTGCGCGAGTGGGCGTGTCGAATTAAAAAGTAATAGGCTCTGTGCACAAGTCCCGTGACGTACTTCCGTTTTCCACAGTGATCGGCAGATCAGTTTCCGGTTTACTTCCCGCTTCATCGCATCACCATGAATTTTACAAGATGTTTACAGAACCTGCCAAAAATATCAGTAAATGATGTTCACCGTATCGTGGATGCCCACTCCCCTGCTCCCAAGAGCAAACGGGAAAAAGGATTTCGTCTTTATATATCCAGTTACTTGCACCAGTACGAGGGTAAGTAGATTATGTGGCTATGCTATCCAGCTAGCTAACGTTGGTGACGTGCTATGTTTAAGCTTTACGTTTGTTTCGTATTTCTTGTTGTTCAAACTCTGTCAACTTTGTCTCTCTCTCAGTGTCAGACAAAGATCAGGGCACGTGTGAAGTTGTTGTCAGGGCGCTGTGTTACAGGTCCATGAAGAAAGCGGAGAAGCCTCACAGTTTGAGTGTATGGTGAAGCCAGAATAGATAAGATAGCAGCGGTTGCTGAATGGATAAGATAGCAGCGGTTGCTGAGAGAAACCCAGTGTTCCTGATGTTCTTGGGGACCTAGCAAGATCATACATTCTAATGTAACTCTAGAATTTGCTCACAATGAAAATAACGGTTAAAATAACAGGTAAGCTGACCTTGCTGGTCCCCACTGGGTTACTGCATCTATTCATGTTCAATCTGTAATGTTGTTATCAGTACGGTAAGTTATTATAACTCAAGTTTCCCGATGTTCCTGGGGATGCAGCTGAATGAAAACAGTGGTTAGAGGAGGCCGGTAAGTTTACTTAGCTGATCCCCACTGGTTATTGCGTACTGATTCATATTTTTCTCATCAGTTCCATATGCATCTTATCGTTCCTGTCACTAATTATTAGCTGTGTTTTACCTAAACTCAGTAATTTTTAAGGTGTAAGCTGGTTTTGTGGGTATAAGGCATAATATTGATGTAGTGCATTCGAAATATTAAGCCAAAATACTCAAATGCTTAGTGGCTATTAGAGATAGGAATGATTAACATAAACCCAGACAGTGTCTAAAAGAATGATTAAACAATTAAGTAAGCCAAGTTTAATAAATACTACCTATGACATTTTACTTTTACAGGTGGTACTGAAAGATTCCAGTCCGGTGGAGCTGGTGCATCACAGTTGCACATGTGTGGCTGGAGCAGCTTTATGTAACCACTGTGTAGCCTTACTTTTCCAGTCTGCACATTATTCTCAACTGAAGGTGCCTGTGGTCCCCCCTATTCTAAGCTGTACCGAAGGAGAACAACAATGGCACAAGCCCAGAACTTTGGTAAGTGACAATAAAAGGCATATATATCTGTTGCACACTCATTATATACATGTTGGTGATATTTTCTGAACTATATCCTGTTATTTGATAGGGTATAAAACCAGGACCTGTGGATAAGATGGCTGTGCTATCTGCAAAACCAAAGTGTGGAGGAAAAAAAGAGGGCATAAGGTAAAAGCTGAACATTGTAGATTTATTACAGTATCCTGCATGAATGTTTATGTGTATGGCACATATGTAAAGTTTTATGTTCCACATAGGAGCACACTCTACAAAGGCCTGAGTGGGGATTTACCCAATCTCTCTATGCTTCAGGTAGGGGTAACAAGATCAAATTCCAAAGGACAGTATAATATGATCTCAACTTAAATTTATATACATATACTTGTATTTCACAATTTTATGAGGAGCTGTTTACAGAAGGGTTTTCGATTACAAAGCTATTTTTAGTGGTGTGAGGCCATGCACACCACTACATTGAAAAAAGGGAAGTGTTTATGGTATGATAATTACGATTTATTACATGCCTAGGTGACAGAAGCCTATAAGAACTTCTCCGCAGCTGAGGCACCGATGATCTGCAGCATGGGCATCAGCTGTGAAGTTCCTCTGGTTGACTCTGCCCTTGGCCCAGTTCAAGCTGGAAGTCCATTGTCCTACCAGCAACCAGCAACAGCTAAGAGGGACCTGTCCTTCCATGCTGCCCCACCACCTCCATCTCTGCCTCTTAAGAATTATCACCTGCAGCCATCTAATTGCATGTTTGTCTGTAGTGAAGCACAGCAGCTGTACCTTAAAAGTCTTGATGTCACTTGGGACATGGCACACAAATTTGAGTGTGCTACTAGAGAACAAAGTTCGTGCAGTGAATGGCATCAGTTAAGGAGGCCAAGACTGACTGCCTCACGTTTCAGGGAGATCTGTCAGGTGAGAGAGTGTACTGAAGACAGTCTGGCTGACCGGATACTGCAGGGAACCCGTCAGACTGCAGCTATGAAGAGGGGGCTTGAAATGGAGGCAGATGCCCTCTGGGAGTACTGCCAGATGAAGAGGGTCAACCACTACCCTTGTGGATTTGTAATCCACCCTGATGCCCCTTGGTTGGGGGCATCTCCCGATGGGGTAATTTTTGATCCTTCAGAGCAGTGTAATTTTGGTTTGATTGAAATTAAATGTCCGAATGTCAAAAGCTATGTTGACTGTCCATATCTCAAAATGAATTCAGGCAAACTGGAGCTCAAAAGATCACATGCTTATTACTCGCAAGTACAAGGGCAGATCCTAATAACAGGAATGAATTGGTGTGACTTTGTTGTCTCAGCTGAGGAAGATGTACTAATTTAACGAATTCACAGACCGTGACATGTTAGATGTCATCAAAGAAAAGGTAGACAGGTTTTATTTCAATGTATACATGCAGAAATGCATGTAATGTGTGCAAATCCAATCACCATGCACAATGTAATGAAATGTAATGTGTGATGTAATGTAAATGCTTATTTTGAAATTGAATAAATTTATAATGCAACATTGAATTCGGTGACTTGATTTTAACAAAACCTATAAACCACTGGAGGGGCTGCTATGCCAATACTTAGTTGACAATTTTCCACTGTGGTGGGTTCACTGAATGAGAAAGATACTCAGCAGACATTCATGTGGTTATAACAATGCATTTATTCACAATCTTCTGGTTCATTTCCCATTTCTGGTCTATCTACACACACTTAAATTAGACCGATAACTAATTAACTAAACAAACAAAAGGTTTAAATGCTAGCCACAATGTGATGGGGAAAAAACTGCATGCAGCACACCTGCTGAGTAATTAGCTCAGTAGTACACTGCATGTATACATATATATATATATATATATATATATATATATATATATATATATATATGTATATTATATATATTATATGTGTATATATATATATATATACACACACACACACATATATATATATATATATATATATATATATATATATATATATATATACACACACATGTAAAATCGGATGTCCTCTGGTGATGATGCAAACCGCTGGAGTCCAAATGAGCTCTGTAGATGAAGCGTTTGGACCTGCTGTCTCAGCATCTCGATTTCATCTAGTAGCTTCTCATATTGCTCCCGGTCGACACACACTGTGGGACTTTCTCCGTAGTCGTGGTCGATGGGCATGGGGACCATTGCTTCCACAATCTCCTCCTCAGTCTCCTCAGTCTCCTCAGCCACGGGGTCAGGACTTGATGTGGGACGAGTGTGGCGCTCCCAAACGCCAGCCCGCGTCTTGCTGTTCGTGTAGCCGTTCCATTCAAACAACGATGGCACAGCACTTGCAGCTAAACTCCGTTTACCCTTAGCAGTAGTAAGGATAAGATCATTAGTGAAATGTCTGCTGCATACCTTCGTATGCGGAGTAACGGAAAACCCCGTCCTTCGGATCTTATGTAGCCACTGCGCACGAATGCCGTTATGTTTTGGAAAGCGGTGGAAGCTGAGTTCACTGTTATAACGTCTGGATCCCGTACAAAGTGGCACACTGCAATGGTCATTTGAACCACGCACCGTTTTCTGTAACTTGAATACATCTCTGACGTTATATTTTGGGGGTTTTCTTACGGTTACAGCTCTTGTTTGCTCACTTTGCATCATCTTTACCGCCGTTGTAACAGGAGCGGGAAGTAAACCGGAAACTGATCTGCCGATCACTGTGGAAAACGGAAGTACTGTACGTCACGGGACTTGTGCACATAGCCTATTAGCAAGCGTTTGAGATACTGGACATCCTGTTGGTTTTATACAAATTACTTAAACAGAGAATATTTGTTTTCAGTTTGAATCCGATCATTTAAAAGTACACACTTAAATGTGTATAAAGGTATATGGCTCATAAATGTGTGAGAAGTATTCGCTGAGTTTTGTTTCAGTTTATAGACGTGCTCAAGAAAAAAAAGTTCACCGCGACGGAGAGGCAGAACGCACACCCTGTTTATTTTCTTTATTTTACAAAAGCACAATGTTTTGATTTGATTGTAAGTGGACACATACAAAAGTAGAAATATCACAGATTATTTTTTTATATTTCTTTTTTCTGTATAACCATAAATGACGGAGTCATTTAAGTTTATGTTGCTGCTATGTGAAAAAAATCCAGCAAAACGCGTCGGCGCGTTTCTCGACCTCAGAGGGTTAATCTAACTTTGCAGTACTACGCAGAAGCCATCTTCACCAGAACATGGACATGGTTAGCTTCAACACACATGTCAAACATGTGAGTGTGCAGCTGTGGGAAGAGATTATTCTCAGAACAATCAGAAAGAACCTGAGTGACAATGGCTGCTGTTGTTCTTCTTCCCTGTGGAGCCCTTCCCTCATTGGTTTTTAGCAGCCGCTGAAAGCATCTTTCTGTAGCTTGGCAAACTGCAGTGATGCCTGGAGATGGTTTCTGTAGGCCACCTCTGTCCTTCAAACTAATAAATGGATGCACCAAGTCATCTGAGGTGAGTGCTTGTGAGCAAGGCATGCAATTAACCTTCTCTTTCGTCTTTTTCACAATGAAGCCTGTGATGTAAGAGATTGCTGCTTCCTTGTACTCAGACAGATTGTCAACATCTGGAAGGTCAGGGAGGGAGTCATCCTCAGGTACAAGCACTTCCACAGGCTCCACATCCACCCGGCGAGCGATGTTCACAGTCGCAATTGTTGAGTCAAGGATGGTTGTGTTGTCTCGAAGGAGACAGTTGCCTGTGCCCCTTTTCACCTGGTGCCTTACAAGGAGGCGCTTGTATGCCCCTCGGAACTGCCTTACATTGGGGTTGTTGTTGTAACCTCCACGCACTCTGACTGCAGAGAAGAACAACTCCAAGTGGTCCTGACTGAGTTTGTAGGTCAGAAGGTATCGGCATGGGGCAGCTGGCTGCTCTACCAGGTCTTCGTAGATGCCCATCACACTTCTGCCACAAGCAATGAAAACATAGATGGGTGTCTTTTTCTGTGTGGAATGCACATCTTCCTTTCATTTTAAGCCCACGGAGAAGTGACTCTGTTTCTTCTAAAATACCCTTAGCACGGTGTTTAGTAGATAGCTTGATGGGCGCTTTGTGTCCTTTGCCAAGTGGGTTGCGGCTATTAAGGGCATCAAATGCTGCATCTATTGTGCGCAGGAATTGAACTGTGGCTGCACATCCACTGAACTGGGCATACTTCAGCTCCTGCTCACAATACTCTAGGGCATCAGCCACACTGCTGCTGAAGAGCTGGGCTGCAAGATTGACCTTCATTTTCTGATTTCCGAAGAAGCTTGAGCATATGACATGGATCCAAGAGCACATGGACTTTTTGTGTGTGATCCTCAGGATGGAGAAA
The DNA here is from genome assembly GCF_965113295.1 of Leuciscus leuciscus. NCBI lineage: Eukaryota > Metazoa > Chordata > Actinopteri > Cypriniformes > Leuciscidae > Leuciscus > Leuciscus leuciscus. The sequence continues at coordinate 21,724,521 of NC_138736.1, read as the reverse complement.
GTAAGGTCTCATGTCCATGATGCACAAGTTAGCACCAAGCTCCCTGATCATTGCTATGTTTTGGGAGGGTCCATCACACGTCATGGAGACAACCCTAACGCCGATTGCATGAAGCCTAACAAGGCTCTCTCGGATGATGCTTGCTCTCTCTGTTCCTGTCATGCTGTTGATAAGAAAGTAAGCAATGGGAATCTCCCAAGACTCATTGATTGCAACAACCATGAGGACCAGTGCTTGTGTTGCCACAACATTTTCGATCTCACCACCTCCAATGTCAACATAGCCATGAATTTGGTCGCCGCCAAACTCAGTTTGCTTATGAATGTACATTTCATCCATCATCAATGTGCAAACTGTGTCTTTACCAGCTTTATCTTTACTTCTTCTGCTCAGCAACATGACTTTTTAAAGCTGTGAATGAAGCAACAGTATATCCAGGATCTGCAGAGATGCTACTGTACCATTTTCGTATGGTCTGAGGATGAGGCAAAGCCAAGAGAAACTTCTCTCTCACATAGTCATAGGCCTTTGGAGAGTAGAAGTTCAGTGTAGTTGCGAATTGCTTCATGTTTTCGGAAAACACTGACTTTTTCTTCTTTTGGATTCTCTGAAATATCTCCCGGGGAATATCATCCAGACTCTCTGAAATATCTCCCGGGGAATATCATCCAGACTTTCAAGAAGAGAGGCTTGAAATTATAACTTGATTATGACTTTCTGATTATGATTATGACTTTTTAATGAAATTATGACTTTCACTTGAAATTATAAGTTTCTTCTGAAGCACTTTGATGACACCTTTCAAGGAAGAAACTCTTGCCTTTAGTCTCCTTGTCTGTTGCCTTTTCAACCTCAGCTTTTTGCGAGCTACACATAGCTTGTCCTTTACCTCATAAGCTTTCCTTTTAATTGTTTTCGGAGACTCTGAAATATAGTAGCAGAGATCACTCAAAGAACCAAAGTGTGATTGTTTTCCACTCCGATTTGTGTGTTGAACGCTACTACCCAAACCATTATCCTCACACACATTCACTGTCAGAGCAATGTCATCATGCACGACATCTTGAGCAACAAAGGCCTGTTCAGATGTGTCTTCCATCATCATGAGATTGCTCTGATTGACAGCATAGCTGTTGGCACTACTCATATTGTCTACATATGCAACCTCCTCATTACTATTTACAGCTGAAATAGGGATGCCACTTACCACCTCATCAATACTTACCAAGCGTGTTATTTTTGGCTGTTGTTCTTTGCCCTTGGAGAAAGAGAAAATGGTTGGCACAGCAGTGTCCTTCAGACATGTCCTTCCCTAATAAAAATTACAGGAAGCATACAAAATATGACATTATTGGTCATATTGGCTGTAAATGGCTGTTATTCATAACAGAGATGTATGCGTTTATGTTTCATTATTCGGTCTAACACTAGTATGAATGTACAGATTACATTTAAAAATTATTGCTATTAAACGAATATGTAACTGTTCGCAATAACTGTCACAACGGAATCATTCTGTGTTCAGCTGTCTCGCTTGGAGAATAATTTTTCAAACATGAATTTCACAGAGAGATTTTTTTTTTCTTTTCGTATTTGCATAAAAGGTACGGCTGCACAATATATCGAAATTATCTAAATATCGCAAATCGAAATATCGCAAATGTATATATCGCGATATGCATACCACCACAGCTTGCAATAACTGGGGTCATGAAAAAAAGACAAAGAGAAAATAACTCTCAAAAAAAAATTTGTAGCTTTAACAAGAATCAGTGTATATCTAATTCATACAGTGAAAACTAAGCAGTGTTTTATTTTTACATTTGATTATTCCATTTCTGTTGTTAAATAAACCTAATGTAGGATAACCTAAAACTCTAAACCCAGTGGTTTACACTGATGTTAAAATAACACTTCTTATGCTACAGTAAAACACTGATGTTCACTTTCAGAAGCTGTAGGGATGTTTTCTTGTCAAAAAAAGAATGTGAAACGCATGTAGGTTATATAATTTTAAATATATTTTAAAGATAATTGAAATTTATTTTACACACTTTAAGCATTATCGTATCGCATATAGAATATCACATTATGTAATGAGTTATCGCATTTTTCTTCAATATCGTGCAGCCCTAAAAGCACTGAAATGTAAAGGTTGGCAAAAAGTGGTCATGTTTTTACAATCAAATCAAAACATTGTGCTTTTGTAAAATAAAGAAAATAAACAGGGTGTGCGTTCTGCCTCTCCGTCGCGGTGAACTTTTTTTTCTTGAGCACGTCTATAAACTGAATCAAAACTCAGCGAATACTTCTCAAACATTTATGAGCCATATACCTTTATACACATTTAAGTGTGTACTTTTAAATGATCGGATTCAAACTGAAAACAAATATTCTGTGTTTAAGTAATTTGTATAAAACCAACAGGATGTCCAGTATCTCAAACGCTTGCTAATTACTTTTTAATTCGACACGCCCACTCGCGCAAAAGAGATTCACATGCAAATCTCCACATGGAACGTGAACGCCCTCGTTACCTCAAACACAAAACACCAAAAAACGTCACAAGTCTCTGCTTTTCGTCGAGTTTGGAAGACACGTCTGAGCTTACATTGGATTTACCCCCAGAAGAAGAAGAACGCGATTTGAAGACAAGAAATCTAAGGTAAGGTAAGAAATTCTTACTTATTAGTTTATGGTATTGTTGCATAAACTTCACATTGCAGTTGAACTGTTGCTAGATATATGGTGAATATTATACTATTTAGACCCGTGTTTCCTGTTAAATACTGTTTGTGGATATCTGCTCAAACATAGATATGTATAACCATAATGTTTAATATTTTGGAGCGCGATGGCGTTTGAATGTATCATATTTTGGAGCGCGCTGTGGGTTTGAGTATCATATTTTGGAGCGCGCTGTGGGTTTTTAATGTATCATATTTTGGAGCGCGATTGCGTTTGAAAGGAAAAATGCACCAAACATTAGGCTTTATGTTTTTACTATTATCTCATTTCATATCATCATAACGAATGGAAACATTTGAAGTAACATATGATAATCAATATATTTTTCTCTAGCGTAGTTGTTCTTGAAATCTTTTGGAAGTTTTAATTTATTGTTATTATTATTTTATGCAGCACTGCGTAGCCTATGCCTACAAGGCACAACAAACCTGGTGTTCATTATATATTGTTGGAAAAGTGTGTGTGTGTATTCTGTGAATTTTAAAAAGAAATTTTAACCAGAAAAATCTAAAATCTATTCCCAAAATCGTGCAGCCATAGTTTCTCCTGATATCAGTATGTTCACAGTTTTTTCTTTTTTTTTTTTTCTTTCAAGGACCAGATGCAACTGAGTCCTGCTGACTTCAACATTCACATGAGTCTCTGTACATGAACATGGTAAAGTGAAAATCAACTTTTAAAGGTATGTACAATGTTTTTAGGAATGGCACAAAGGTCTCTGTCTTTATGACCACAGCAGCGGGAATCCACCTGTCACTTATGCAGAACTTTAAGGATTAATCACCTAAACGGATGAGTTCACCCCCCTCACAGTTGTCATGAAGGGCAAAATTTGCTGTATAGACCAAAGCCACATACAGACACCAGGTTGTAAACACGTTTTTTTTTCTGCTGTAAAATTTGGCATTTTAACATGGGGGAGATACAGATTTGACTCACTTTTGACACCAGCCTCAAGCGGCCAGTCAACGAATTGCAGTTTAACTCACTTCCGTGTTGATTTCAAGAGAGAGACGGGGAGGTTGCCGCTTGGTTACGCAATATCACCTGCGGATCATCCTCACTAAATACTTCCTGTGCTAACACCTTGTCAGTGAGACACAGTCTGCAGTAATGTTTTGCAGAAAAAGATTCAACGTAACCAAGAATACCATTTAGACCTAGGTTATCGCCAGTAAATTGCGCAATAGTACCAAAGATGGGCTCCTCAGAAAATGACACCTTCATTCCCTCCTGCTCAAGTATTCTCACATCATCAACCAATGGGCCAAGTATTTTGTCCATGCCATACTTTTTTCCATCCTCTGAATGGAACAAAGAAATTAGATGTATGTTCACTAAGGAACAATTTATGTGTGCTGGCAGGTTACGAAGCACAAAATATAAACAGCCAAGTTTATGAATCCCATGTTTAGACCCTAATGGGTTTGCCGTTTTGAAATCATTGTAGTAAATTTGGATCTGAAGTGCATTGCTATGGATGGAGTACAAAGGATGGTTTTTGTAATACTGTCCGTCACACAAATCTCGATTCGTGTCACTTTGTCGTTTCTCTTGAATAAGATTACACACTTCATTATTCCTAAAAATGAATTCAAGAGTCTTCAGAAGAGGGATATATATGAAAGTGTCATTAACTGGAATCTGTTCATACATTTCAGAGATCTTATTCTTTCTTGTATGAGTATCTGACACCTAAGTGTATTTCAGTAGGTTCAACAACCCACCATTTCTAGCTGAAATATTTTCTCCATTTTGTATTGGTATTAAAATCGGAGAATGGATTATTAAAACTATTAAAAACATCTTCAACTGATCTTCTACTTGTGCTTTCAACAGGCACAACGTTTAAAATGTTTTCCCTTAAACTTGTATGGAAATCAGTGACAAAATCCTCCATGCTTTCAACAACTGACATAATAACACTGTTTGCAACACCGTTACCCTGCAATTTAGCTATTATGGATGCACACATTTCTTTGGAACAATCCCTTGAAACAGAAGAACATTCATGTAAACTTGCATCATTATCTGAACTTTGCTCTGTGTTAGACACAACAAGTGATGCTGCTTCACCGGGATTTGGAGCTTGTTGATTTTGTACACTGCTCAATGCTTGATGCTACACCACTAAAATTAAATATAGTTAAATGTTTTCTAAACCCTGCATAACTTTTAAATTGCAAGGAACTACCAACCTGAGCACAAACAAGCTAAAATTTATTGCCAGGATACAAACCATGTACAAGTTTAAGGTGCCGAATTAATTTTACTGTTGTAGCAAGTAGCGTTTTAAAGATGTAGCATCTAAACATCATTCAATAACTTAGCTCTGAGCTCCTTTACCCTTGGGCTCTCACTTGTGGTGCCAACATCAATTCTGTAGACTGTTGGTCCTTGATTGAGGTCCTTGATATCTTAACATTTGACTGTTTTGTTGGATTGGCTCCTGATCGATTGCTCCTGTCTGCCTCGTTGCTCCTGCTGCAGCTGTTGCGTTGGTGTGCGTCTGAAAGCTTTGTATATCTTTCTGTTTTGAATCATTATTTACTATCATTCCTTGTTGTTTATACTGCTAAATATAACTTACTCAACATCACACATTAACCTGACATCGCTAGCTTCAATCTAAATCATTATTGTAATGATATTCAGTAACATGTAATATATCCATGTAGACACAAGGTGGTGCTGGAGGATAACTTACTGTGTACTTAAAGAGAGGAACTGGGACTTTTATGTGATCATGGTGAAAGGATGTTTTAAGAGGAATAAATGACTAGCACAAGCTAGCTGTTCATTACAACAATGTGTCATCATTGAAAAAGGAATGAACATTACATGGTACCAGGAGTGGTTATTGAAGTTACGCTGAGGACAATTGTGAAACGCAACATGGAGTCGCTGAGGCCACCGGAGGGTTTGAAGCTCACGGGTAATGTTGACTGCAATTGGCGGACTTTTAAACAGCAATTCGAGCTGTACATCTCGGCGATCGGGTTGGAGAATAAACCAGACGAACGGAAGATAGCATTACTGCTAACCATAGCAGTTCCAAATGCGATTGAAATGTTCAATACGTTCGTGTTTGATCAACCTGACGATGACAAGAAACTGGAGGAAGTGATAAAGAAATGTGATGCTCATTGTTCCCCGAAGAAAAACGAAACTTATGAGAGGTATGTGTTTCGTTCACGTACACAGCAGCAACATGAGACATTTGATAGCTTTCTCACAGATCTGAAATTGAAGGCACAGACATGTAATTTTTCGGATTTGAAATCGTCTATGATACGTGATCAGATTGTCTTTGGCATATTGTGGCGATTAAGAAAAAAAGGAGCTTTACGCCACATCTTCGTTTTGTTTACTTTTATTTATTTTTTTTACTTTCACTTTGCGTGTATGGGGAGGCGCTTTTCAATTAACGGCGGAGGCAAGGAGGATATAAATGTGGGTTCGTACCTGAGAGAGGGCGCGTCATCCGAAGGTTTGAAGCTGAGGGAGTGATTGTTTGGATTAGTATTACTGTATGAAGGGGAGAGACGGCCGCTTGTGAGCTGAGGTTTCCTGTGAGTGATGTCTGGTGCGTCGCGGAGTTCACTCAACTTCACTGCGTTGCACATCCTGATCATCCGGTTTTAATAAAGCTGAAGACAAGTATGGGCTGCTTAATCAGCCGAAACGGTGCCTGACAACAACACCCCCTAGATCCCTTCATAAACAACAAACTTGGTCAGTACCTGTGCGCCGCCATTACACCCACTCATTCATTCACGCACGCACTCGCAAAACATTCACGCACGCACTTTTGATATGCTTATAAGTATTACTGTGATTGTTTATTGATCATTGTACCTGTTAAGTTTGTTGATGTTAGTAACTTTGAACTAATTAACAGAATGTTTATTCTATGTTTTTTTGTACAATTTATGAATGGTCCTGGACGCGAATCTGCCTATTGGAAACGTGACACAGGTGACGCGGCGATTGCTACAGGGATTTTTTCTCTTTTATTTTTCTTTTCACCCTTGAATTGCATTGTTGAACAGATGTTTTTTTTTTTTTTTTTTTTTCTTGAAGGTTGTTTTGTGTGTTGTTTTTGGGACATTGGAAAATAAAGGTTTTTTTGCTAACAGTTGTCGCTGACAAATATATATATTTTTTGTAAATATTGTAACCGGTGTTTTTTTGCTATCCAGGGAAAAATACCATCTTTGTCAGGAAATTCCTGGCTGGCGCCCGAACAGAAAGAATATATTATTTCTTTGAAAGACTTTTTGTGCTAGGGCGGTCACCACCGTTACAATATATGACAAAAAGGTCAGAGAACGTCTTTTGAGAGAAACTGAACTGAAACTGGAGGATGCTGTAAAAATTTGCCATGCCAATGAATTGGCTCAAAAGCATGCTAAGACCTTCAGTGACATAAATAATGGTGCAACTGTAATTGGTGATAGTGCAGAAATTGGTGCTGTATCCTTCAAGGGGAAGAAAAATGTGCAGTTCAAGAATGCAAAGAAGTCTCAGGACGGGACATTCAGTTGCAAACGGTGTGGTTACCAGCATCAACCGAGGCAATGTCCAGCGTTTGGTAAAATGTGTACAAAATGTAATGGTAAGAATCACTTTGCCAAGCAGTGTTTTTCAAAAGGAAAATCATGTAAAGGACAATCTGTGCATGTTGTTGAGGACACTGATTTAGATGAGACATTCTTTGTAGGAATGGTGTCATGTGACTATACATCAGAGAAAGCCACAGAAAATGGGAAGCCCACAGTAATGAGCAATGCTGACTATGAGGTGAATTCAGTAAAAGAGGATAAATGGATTGTGCCGCTGCAGATAAATGGAGCATTAGTTACATTGAAACTTGACACTGGGGCAAAAGCAAATTTGATAAGTATAAGTGACATTAAAGCCATGAAAGAAAAACCCACAATGCAGAAAAAGACAATACCATTGAAGGACTACAATGGACAGGAAATAGACTGTTTAGGTGTGTGCAGACTAAAAGTAACGTCAAGGAGCAAAGTGCACCATATACTGTTTTCTGTAGTTGCTGAAGGACATGATTCACTGTTAGGTGACAGAGCTTGTGAGGATTTAGGATTGGTTAAAAGAGTCTACCGCATCAACTGTGACAGTGCAGCTAAGAACACACCACACGATTCAGTAGACTTGATTGTACAAAGCTTCCCAGACATCTTCAAAGGATTTGGTGTCTTGCCGTTTACATACAAGATCCAGCTTAAGGATGATGCTCAGCCTGTGGTGCATGCTCCACGGAGAGTTCCTGCACCCCTGCGTGATCGTCTAAAAAGAGAGCTGGAAAGGATGACCACGCTTGGAGTTATCAGAAAGGTTGAAAAGCCTACAGATTGGGTCAACTCGATGGTGTGTGTTAAGAAGAAGAACAATGAACTACGAGTATGTATGGATCCAAAGGATTTGAATGAAAATATAAAGCGTGAACACTACCAAATCCCCAAGCGAGAGGAAATCACCAGTGAAATGTCAGGTGCTAAATACTTCACAAAGCTGGATGCGTCTCAAGGTTTTTGGCAGCTCAAGTTAGAAGAAGAGAGCACAAAATACTGTACCTTCAACACACCATTTGGCCGATACTGTTTCCTCAGGATGCCCTTTGGTATCATATCGGCATCTGAAATCTTTCACAGAGCAATGGAACACATAATAGAAGGTCTAGAAGGAGTCCGGGTTTACGTGGATGACATCATCTGCTGGGGCTCTACTTTGCAGGAACACAATGAGAGACTGACCAAATTGCTGCAGAGTGTCCAGAAGAATGGACTGAAACTCAACAAAGCCAAGTGTCAGTTTGGCGTCCAGGAAATAACATTCCTAGGAGATAAGCTGTCTGCTCAAGGAATAGAGCCAGATGAAAACAAAATAAAAGCCATACTGGAGATGCCCCGACCCACAGATAAGAAAGGAGTACTACGGGTCATGGGAATGATCAACTTCATTGGAAAATTCATTACTAACTTGTCAGCCAAGACTGCATGCCTGCGAGATCTCCTACATAAGGAAAATGAGTTTGCATGGACAGCAAAGCATGAACAAGAGTGGGTAAAACTTAAAACAACGCTGACTACTACACCTGTACTCACTTTCTTTGACCCTACCAGGAGAATCAAGGTGTCCACAGATGCATCGAAAGATGACCTTGGTGCGGTCTTACTGCAAGTAGAGGGAGAGGATTGGAAGCCTGTTGCTTATGCCTCCAGGTCTATGACTGAGTCTGAGTGTCGGTAGGCCCAGATTGAAAAAGAATGTCTAGGCTTGGTGGTTGGACTGGAAAAGTTTCATGGGTACATCTACGGCCTCCCCACTTTTACAGTAGAGACAGACCATCGACCACTGGTTGCTATCATAAAGAAAAACTTAAATGAGATGTTTCCAAGGATTCAGCATCTCATGATGAAGCTACAAAGATATGACTTTGATTTAATCTACACACAAGGCAAACACATAGTGCTAGCAGATACACTATCCCGAGCACCCACAGTGAGTCATGTAAGCTCTACTGGAGACGACGTTGAGGCTCATGTGAGTATGATCACTGCTTCCCTGCCTGTTTCAGACACAAAATCAAGACAAATAGCAGAGCAAACAGCAAAAGACACAGATTTACAAACTGTTGTACAGAACATTCATACTGATTGGCCAAAAGGTTCCTGTGCAAAATATTACCACATCAGGTCAGAGTTGAGTGTTGCAAATGGACTACTGCTAAGACTGAACAGAATAGGGATTCCGCAAACTCTACGTCAGGAAATGCTTACAAGGATTCATGAGGGACACTTGGGAATTGAAAAATGCAAAAGGAGGGCAGACACTGTGTATTGGCCTGGCATCAATCAGGACATTGAGAAGATGATAAGCAAATGTGAGACCTGCCAGAAACACCACAATAAACAAGCAAAAGAGCCTATGAAGGTGGCTGATCTACCAACAGCACCATGGCAAAAGGTTGGTATGGATCTCTTTCATTTGAATGGTAAAGACTATTTAATTGTGATTGACTACTATTCCAATTTTCCTGAGATGGCACTTCTCACCAGCATCACAGCAAGAAGTGTCATAATACATGTCAAATCCATATTCGCCAGACATGGAATTCCAAGGATTGTCGTCAGTGACAATGGGCCATGCTTTAATTGCAAGGAATGGCAACGGTTTGCGGGGCACTATGACTTTCAACATGTCACATCAAGTCCCTTGTATGCTCAGTCCAATGGCAAGGCTGAGAAAGGTGTCCACATTCTAAAGCAACTGCTGAAGAAAGCTACAGACAGCAAGTCTGATCCATATCTTGCTTTGTTGAGCTATCGAGCATCGCCTCTAGACTGTGGTTCATCGCCTGCTGAACTGTTAATGGGTCGTAAGTTATGCACCACACTACCCTGTTGGGTAAAGGAAAAACAGAACAGACAACTGAGACAAAGACTCCAGCTGTTAAAGCAGAAACAAAAATCATATTATGACAAGTCAACCAAAAGTCTCAAGCCACTATCAAAAGATGATGTTGTCAGGATTGAGGATCAAAATGCTTGGAACAAGAAAGCCACTGTTCTCCAGGAAGTAGGACCACAGTCTTACACTATCAGGACTGAGGAAGGACAGTTACTCAGGAGGAATCACCGTTCCCTGCTCAAAACACAAAAGGTATTCCAGGAGCACACAAATGACACACTTGAGTCTTCACACTTACCACCAGCAGACTCAAATGATACACCTGAGTCTTCACACTTACCACCAGAAGACTCAAATGACACACGTCATCATTTAGAGATAAATGTACCAAACTCACCTGTGTTGAGGAGATCCACACGTGTAGTAAAAAAACCTGAGAGACTGAATCTTTAAAAGAGTAAATACCTAAATAGAATGTTCATGTTGTTATTGTTCATGTTGTTATTGACACTAATGCAAACGTATTCATATGTTTGATAGAAAACCAAGTTGTGTTATTGATGTCATCTTTATTATTTCTTAGAAAATGTTGATTACTGTGTTAACTTAAAGGAGAGGGGATGTAATGATATTCAGTAACATGTAATATATCCATGTAGACACAAGGTGGTGTTGGAGGATAACTTACTGTGTACTTAAAGAGAGGAACTGGGACTTTTATGTGATCACGGTGACAGGATGTTTTAAGAGGAATAACTGACTAGCACAAGCTAGCTGTTCATTACAACAATGTGTCATCATTGAAAAAGGAATGAACATTACAATTATTGCTAGCACAACACGCTAGTAATTCGCTAGCCTGTTAGCGTGCCATCTGTGCGCTCTTTATTTATTTATTTTTCTTGTGCGCGCCTTTTACGAGTCCATCAAATAACTTAGGTGAGTAGGATCATTCAACAAACACGGTAAGTCATGTCATCTTCTCTTCTTATTGTTACTTGCACCTCATGCAACATGATTAGCATATCCTTCTCTGTCAGCACATGATTTACATGTGATAAATGCAGGGAGATAGTAAAGATGACGGGGAAGATTTCAGAACTAGAGACACACATCCAAGCTTTATTCGAGTTTAATTGTAAGAGTGCGACGGCTTTAGATACTGCTTTGGATGCGACTAGCTTAGTGAACTCTTTACATTGTTCGGTTCCGGCTGAAGTAGAGCCCGTGCAGCAGGTATACTGGGTGACGGTGAGGCGATGTAGTCGCGGGACAAAACACCACTCTTCCGTTCTGATTACAACTTCAAATAGATTCTCCCCACTCAGTGAAACACCCACTGTGAATGCTGTTGAATGTGCCCTAGTTATTGGCGATTCTATTACACGGAACGTGAAAATAGAGACACCAGCCACCATAGTCACATGTTTGCCGGGAGCCAGAGCGCCTGACATCAAAGCAAATTTAAAAGTGCTGGCTAGTGCTAATCGTAAATTCTCTAAGATTATTATTCACGTCGGCACAAATGATGTTCGACTCCGCCAGTCGGAGATCACCAAAATTAATGTTAAAGAGGTGTGTGAACTCGCAAGTACGATGTCAGGCACTGTCATTTGCACTGGCCCCCTTCCTGTTTGCAGGAGTGATGAGATATTAGTAGATTGTGGGTTTTCTTTCTTCCTGGAGCCTGGGGTGACAAGAGATGCAGAAGTAGAAGGAAGGATGATATGTCACTGTCCCATTCTGAAAAACACAAAACATATGTTAAATGTCTATGTCACCGGGGTGACGAATGTAGGTGGAACCTTTAATCGCGGCCGAGGTTTCCGAGGGGAAATATTTCCGGTATGGGACCCGGAAGACTCCGGTTCCGGAAACTCCGGGAAAAGACGGAGAATTATTAATGAATAATTCGAAACAGGTGCAGGAGAATGAGCGCGACAGCGATTGGGACACGTTGTCATTTGGAGAAGGATAAAAGGGTATCACAGTTTCAACTGGGCGGTTGTTGACAGCGGGTGTTTATAGCACCGTCGCCGCGTGGTGTTTGGTCTGTTGTGTCTTTCCAGTCGGCGGTGTTCAGCGGTCGGGTGCTCGGGCGACCCTATGTTCTGGATGAGATAGCGATCGGAGGACGGGGAAACGGGCGAATTCGGAGGTGTGGAAATTGAATTGGAAGAGTGAAGAAGAGAACCATTAATAAGTGCTGTCTATGTTTGGATTATGATATGAGGAATATCTTGGAGAATGTGATGAGACTTTATGGCATGTAAAGTTGTCTTTTTGGAGAAGGTGTGAAAGTCCCACGCTTCATTGGGGAAATCAAGGAGACTGTAGTGACGCACAGTGGACCAGATCCCATGCTAACGCCCTATTCTGTGAGTGATGAGACTTTTGCAGTGCTGTACATTGATATAATCACGTGTGATGATTTGTGTGGGTTACAGTGGAACACGAGTGAAAGTGTATTGCGGCGGCATTGTGGAATCTGTCCTGGCTGTGGAAACATCGTCTGTATTTTAGTCTGCTTGAGGCCTATGAAGGAAGTCAACTAGTGGTGAAAACCTTATCTTCTTTTCCTCATTACCTGCTTGGGTTCGTGAAGTATCAGTGCTGTTGAATCCTCACCTCCTCTCTATCCGCCTGAGCCCTGTGAAGAGAGCCAGCTCTGCTGTTGAATCTTTACCTCTCTCTGTCTGCCTGAGGCCTGTGAAGAGAGCCAGCTCCGCTGTTGAATCCTTACCTCTCTCTGTCTGCCTGAGCCCTGTGAAGAGAGTCAGCTCTACTGTTGAATCCTTACCTCTCTCTGTCCGCCTGAGCCCTGCGAAGAGAGCCAGCTCCGCTGTTGAATCCTTACCTCTCTCTGTCTGCCTGAGCCCTGTGAAGAGAGTCAGCTCCGCTGTTGAATCCTTACCTCTCTCTGTCTGCCTGAGCCCTGTGAAGAGAGTCAGCTCCGCTGTTGAATCCTTTCCTCTCTCTGTCTGCCTGAGCCCTGTGAAGAGAGTCAGTCCTACTGTGAATCCTTACCTCTCTCTGTCCGCCTGAACCCTGTGAAGAGAGTCAGTCTTACTGTGAAATCCTCACCTTCTCTCTGTCCGCCTGAGCCCTGTGAAGAGAGCCAGCTCCGCTGTTGAATCCTTACCTCTCTCTGTCCGCTTGAGCCCTGTGAAGAGAGCCAGCTCCGCTGTTGAATCCTTACCTCTCTCTGTCCACCGGAGCCCTGTGAAGAGAGTCAGTCTTACTGTCAAGTTCCTCACCGTCTCTCTGCCTGCCTGAGCCCTGTGAAGAGAGCCAGTCCTATGGTGAAGTTCCTTACTTCCTCTCTGCCCGCCTGAGCCCTGAGAAGAGAGCTGGCCCCGCTGTGAAATCATTGCTTCCCCCGTTTAAGCTCTGTGAGGGGGAGAGGAAGGTCCGTGGGGCACGACGGCTGAATCCGAGTCTGTTTTAACCCCCTGAGGTCGGCTGTATCGCCGGCGATACCAGCTCGCTTTTTTTTTATCAGTGTAAAAGAAACTCATAAATACTCCATAGGATTTTCCATAGGAGTTTCATACATCAATCGATTCTGTTAAATGTGTATTATTTTTGTGTATACTCACAATAAAAACAAAGTGTTGTGCTTTTTGCCAAATAAAGAAAAATAAACACGAAGCGAGTTCTGCCTTCTCTCTGCCAGTGAAGTCCATTCTGAAACGCGTCCGAAAATGAACCATAACTCAGCGAATACTCAGTCAAACAGGCATACAGACACACAGGCATGAAGCTTGAATTCTCTTCTTTTAAATGAAGTAATTTATATAAAAAACAAATATTCTCATCTTGTGAAATCTGTATTAAAAGAGAGCGATTCCAGTCGAGCTCATCTCAGCTCATTACGTTTTAATCGGCCCCGCCCACGGAGAGCGCGCGCTATTCAAACGCAAATGACTGAGACGATCCCATACAAACTGTGAACGCCCACATATCAGCTCGAGAAAACACATCAAGTTTATTCAGATCAGTGTAACGTTACTTGTCTACACTGTCTCGCAGCGCTGTGAGGAATAATAATAATGGAAAACGTACCTCAGAAGTGCTGGTATTTCGAGGAGCAAGGATGGAATACTGTAGTACGCTTTTTTTCATTCTCAAGTAAATCGCGTTTCTGTGTGAATGAATGAACGGCAGAGATGCGCTGTTTACCACAACTCGCAAAAAGACAGTTTAAATTTGAATTGCGTTTCTGTGTGTGAATGAATGATCTGCTTTTAGCAAACTATTTTGCTATACTGAGTAAAAATCGACTGAAATATGTTGAAATAAAATGTATTTGTATAAGCAACGTATTAAACTGCAAATTAACATTTATATTCCTTATAATAAAAACGAAAGACCTATGTTACAGACAAATGAAAGACAACATTACGTTGATTAGTTTTGGATAGATTACACATTTTTACTGTAAAATATCTGCCACCTCAAATAAGCTTTTGTTTGCCAATTTTTGCTAATATGTTAAATATAGTATGTTTTGTCAGTGTAGGCTATATTCGAAGTAATGAATCCTTAACTTTGAAATATGTATGATAAAATGTATACTTTAGTTTTTACAAAGAAAGATTACACTTCAATTGTTGTTGTAATTGTAACCTTTTTAATAAAAAAATATATATTTACAAGGTAGATGTAAACAAATTTTAAAAGGTAAATATAAGCCTTTTCTTTAAATAATTTTTATTGTGTTTTATTATTGACAAATTTGGGGAGAGGATACATATTCCAAAACTGAAAATACAGAATGAGAATTAACTGCACAATTACTAGACAGGTTTTCCTTGGACATTATACAATTTGCAAGCAAAATTTGTGAAAAAATAAAATAAAAAAAATAATTGACATGCTTCCAACTGTGAGTGTAATTATACCTTTGCCATTAATATGTTTATAAGCAACTGAAAAAAGCACAAATGTCAGGGCATGTCAGAACATCTCAAGGACCCCAAAAACCCCTCAGACCTCAGAGGGTTAACGTGTTTTACTCAATAAATATTTTATCCCCTTTCTCGTCAGGGATCACTGGTGATCCCGGATTATTGTTGTTCAAAATTCATTTCTCGTCAAAACATCACACTCTTACTTGATCTGGACAAACTCAGCATTATAAGAAAGGTTTAAGACTCCAGCTTCGATATTTGACCACTGTTTATGATTAAACTGGTTTGCAGTGACATTAATTTCTTAATTTATGCCAGGAGTGCAAAATAATTAATCTGTAACGATCGTTATTTTGAATAGAAATAATCACTCACACAACATTCATTCTCGTCTTCTCCGGTTTATTTGTGCTCAAATACATGCAATATACAGCATCCGCCAGGGCTCTTTGTCCAATAGTGCGCATATTTGGAGAAATAATTATTAATTATCACATGCTAGTAAAAAATGTAGTCATACAGAATAACGATTTCTATTCATTCCACTGAATAATGCGATCTGAAGAGCTCAAACAGCTAACGGAGCTAGATGTGTATCTCCCAAGCGGGAAGGAAGTCGACCGGAAGTTGAAGCCGGCCGCGTGCCACCATCTTGTAGCAGAACTTCACCTGCTGTTAGCATCCCATTGACTCCCATTCATTTTGGCATCACTTTGACAGCGAATAACTTTACATCTGAGGCGTTTAAAGACTCCATTTGTCCATTATTTATTTCTAAAGAAACACGACAATGTATAAAATGCTCCATTACCTTGTAGCTTACGTTATGGCCCCGTAAAAACAGTTTTTGTAAAAGTAGGCTAACGATTGCGTCATAACCACGCGACTCTCTGTCGCACAGTAGAGAGATTACCGTATTGACGGGAGGAGAAGCTCGTGGGCAATCGGGGAGACGTGGAGGCAAAATTACAAAATAATTAATCAGAATACCTAGCAAAAGTTTCTCCTGCTCCTAGCTCATGGATACCTCCTACTCACACTCTCCGTCTCTGCAAGTTTCGGAAGGGAATGATTCAGATTTCTCATGCCACAGCCACTAGAAGACAGACGGGTTGCTCACGTCACATCTACGTCGTCAAGCTCAGTTTGAGTCTGCGCGTCAGGAACGGAAGTCCTAAAAAATCGCTGAAAACGGGCTTCACTTGCCTCAATTGAGTTCCAATGAGATGACTCTGTACATTTCTTATACTGTCTATGGTATCTCCTCTTCCTGATTTGCGTCAGATGTGACCTCAAACAAATATGATTTGCTTGTGCAGCTGTCAATCATCCACGTGATTCAACGTGACCTCTTCTGCATGACGCGTCATGTGTACACTTCCTGATTCTGGACATCCGTGATAACAAAGCGAAAGTAACATCTCTACACCTGAAACAAGAAGTTAATAAATGCACGAATTAAGTATGTGTGTTTTGTGGGTGATTTTCGTGCGATTTGGGGTATTTTTATATGCATAAAGAATATAGGTATAGGTAAGCATAGCACATAGCTTCATTTAAAATGCTAAATATAACATATTTCAAAATCGTTTTATGACTTGAAAGCATTGTAAACCGCGACCGGAATATGATACAAATACTCAATGGTGTTTTAAATTGAGCTTTAAATAAAAGTATAAAATTAATCAATTAAATTGTGTCATGTAGCTCAAGGCTACCTGTTGTGCTAATGCGCCTGCTGCAGGAGCTTTCTCCTGACATGGTCACACAATAGGCTTCATAAAATGCATAATTTTAGAGATATCATCCTCAAAATTGAAATGAAGCATGACCACAATTGTGGCTACACTTTAGTTGTGGTTATAAGTTGCTATCCTAAATTCACATAATATTTTTATACATTTAATAAATATTGTCTTAATATTTGTTGTTTTTGTTTTTATATTATTGAGCTTATATATCTCAATATTAATAACAGTCTGGTTAATTTTGAGTCTTGAACTGTAAACTCTCAAGGGTCGGCTTTCTAAATATATGTTGGTTATGTGTCTATTCAGAATGACTTGTGAGCAGCAACCTTTTTATTTTGGGTATGTCATGTATGCATCACTCGCCAAAATTGGGGGTGTTGAGGAAGGGGATTTATACTTTAACTTCTAAATTGTTGTCTGCCTCCTGTGTCCTCTGTGGTGTCGGCTCCTCGCGGTGGCACGTGAGTCGGGGGTTGAAGCGGCCGGTCATCTGGCGCCCAGCACCCTCGACCGGTGACATCTACACTACAATAACTAAGTTAAGCAGATTTTAACTGCAAAGCCATTGCAAGTTAGTTCTGTGCAACTCTAGCTGGGGAATCCTGTTCCTCCCTTTTCTCTTTGGCAGATGACAGTAATCTTTTCAGCAGTGGAGTGGAAGTCAAGGTTTCTGCTAGCCTGATAACCTTTGCTTTGAATACAGTTGGCCACCTTTCAAAAGTCTGGAAGCAGTGTCTGACCCAAAGAGGAGCGTGAATTCCTGAAGAATCTGAAGCAGTTTGCAGAAAACATGTAAAGAAATGACCATAACATATTACATTTATTAACAAGCTAAATGTGTTTTAAACAAAGCAGACTATTTGACAATTCTCTGAAACTAGCATTTCAATTTGGTTAAAAAAAGGAAAGACAAAATCCATACCAATCCTTTAGTACCCAGGAATCGAGGAAAAACTGAGAGATTGTTGGTGGATCTCTCTGGATCATGGATAAGGCGCTGTCTGTATTCAAACGTGGCCCTCATCTTCTGCATGATGACCTCATGGTCACTTGTATGATTCATCAAGGAGATAGCCTCTAAACTTTGGTCATAATCTAGCTGATCTTCATGGTGACACAGCTGCAAGGTCAAGAAAAGGGCCTCCCTTTTCCTCTGTTTTTGGATCATCCTTATTTGCAGAAGGTTTTGTTCCCCTTTGTACTGTTTTGAGGCGCCATGACAAGAACCCAGTGTTTTTTTGGCCATCATAAAAATGTTCCTGAATAAATGACACAAATTAAAACTCAAAATTGTAACCCTCCATCGAAAATGACAACTTCTTAGTAAGACATTTCTAAATGATCACAAAAATATTGAATGTTCTGATCTCACATAATGACTTACATATCCAGTCCTCCCTTGGGGATCTCTGAGTGAGGGAAACAAGGTGATAATTCCCAAACCATACTTCTGTTTGGTAAGTCGATGTGGGACTCTCCTGAAAAATGGAAACACTCAATGTTACTTTACATTGATGAGAATTGTTTAAAAATATATATAATTTAACTACTCTTATTTTCAGAACAATCAACAGCTTATTACTTAATTCAATTTGTAGCACCCAACTAATATACTTCACAATTTATATACTATCATAATCACACAAAAAATAAAAAAACTATTATATTTTGATAATTACCCTTCTGTCTCAATCATGTGTGCAACCAAGATGTTCACCATCAGTTTTCTCATGTCATCGATAATTGTCCCTGTATCTTCATACTCCTTAAGCACATTTGCTCCACCTGGTCTTGTCTGTAGAATTTATTTGATCAACTATAAAAAGAGGAACATTACCAATTATATAAGGGATGAATTACATCCAGCCAGTTGTTATAGAAGAATAAACTCTGACAGGCTGATCAGGACATGAAGCGGAGGGTTCTTGCATTAGCCTGATTCAAATTCATCATTGCACTTCTTAAGGCCCTTTCACACTGGACGCGATTTTGACGCACGAATAATTCGCGCGATGGGTTTATTTTTTGATCAGCTGTGTGTGTAATGAGTGCTTCCACACCGAACGCAAAAACGACTTTTATTTTTTTCGCTTCGCTTCGATGTCGATTTTTTTTTCCTTTTGCGGCGACAGAATAGGCTTCAGCCAATCATATACTACTATACAAGGACAACGATTTGAAAGACAATGTGTGGCGTAGCATTGCCAACCAACTCGGTTATCACGACTGTGAGTATGTTGTGTGATAGTTTTAGTCGTTGTATAGTCCTGTGCTGTGTAGGCTAGCAGGCTAAACTACATTTGGGATAGAAAGCTAACACCAGACCTGCCAACCTGTACACATTTTGCGTAGCGGATACGCATTTTGACTTCAAAGTACGCTGGTACGATTTGTCACTCTAAACTACGCAAAAACCTGGTGACACCTCTGTGCACGCGCTGTCCTCAAATCAAGCTACAGCAAAGAAGAAGAGTTCGACCAATCATAGCGCTGGGTTCATTCCCCAAATAGCAAGCGGGGATGATTGACAGATGCGTAAGGCCTATCATTAAAAAGAGACTGAAAATCGACACCAATAAAGATTCCCGCTCGACCCCCCTTCCACTCCCGCGGCCGCCGTCTGACTGATGTCATGAGCGAGGACAGTACAGTACGGTACTTCTGACTTCTGAAGGTAAACGGCCTGGGGTCGATGTGGAAAGTTGATTGTTGAGTTAACTTAATCTTATGGATTTGATGATCACACAGATCGCATGGATTATCTTAAAATACTCCGTTAAGTTATTCATGGTCACTCAGAAAAGAGGAAGACATCATTCAGTCATGCAAATAATAAAATGCTCAAGTAATGCTGAACTATAAATCTTGAAATCACTATGGCTTAGTGATTATGAAAGTGCTGTGATTTGTGGATTAGCCTTTATTTATTCATTCATTCTCAGTGTTGAGAAACGTATGTGTTACGTTATTGTGTTAATTATAACTAAAGTACCTAATTATGTTACATATTTATTTTGTATGAAAACTAGCGCGTTAGATACTTATGGATTAAAAAGTACCGTTGTATCAGTGCTGCGCGAGCTCTCTCTCAAACACGGACGCGCGCACACACAGAGAGAGAAGATCATTGTAAAACGAAAATTGACGGGCTAAGTTTAAATTTTGTTCTTGCTTGTTTTGTTTTTTTCTGTCAAAAAGCATTTGGTATTATCCATCCCTGCTTTTAAAATTTGTTAAATGACGGACGATTTACTGTTAACACAGCCTTCATTATGTCGGATTTGGAACTTATACTTTATATTATTTTTAGAATAAGTGATTTGTTATGCTATTATTGGACTCCTGTCTATTCACTGTCAAATGTTTTATATAAATATGTTTGTATTGGCTAACATTTATTCAGCTAATGCGTGTCCTGTTTAAAATGTGCAATGTTCAAACGCAAAGACAGCACGTCACAAATAGAAGGCCTTTTCCCTGTGGCATTTAGTATCATATTTGGATATTTGAAAATAAATTTAAATGTTTTTATATTTTTTTTTATTCTTTTTTTTTACTGTGTTCTAGGGGTTTCTTAATTTTAGACTAGTTGATCAGCACACATTATATGCAATGCAATTAATGCATGTGTGTTGTCGTCCAAACCGCCCATACAATACGATATGACTGGATGATGATGATGAAGTGTCCATGTTTTCTCTCGGGCTGATGTGAATGGTTTTGATGCGAACTATTCGGACACGAATTATTCGCTTTTTCGTTTCGCTTTTTCGTTACGCATCCGGTGTGAAAGGGCCTTTACTCACCTGCTCCCATTTCAACCGCTCAGTTGTTGTCCAAATAAACTTCCTGTTTGCTTAATCTCTGTCTTGTGAGTCTGATTCCGTAACAAGTGGTAAGATAAAATGTTTTGTGAATACAACCCTAGAACTTTATTGTTTTGAGAAGAAAAAAAAAATCTAATTTGAGAATTGAGCCAAAGCGATTGAGAAAAACTGTAAATTAAAAATAGAGGACAACACATCTTTGAGGACAGAATAATTAACAGTTATTTTGGGTGACTTTATCATATTCATTTTTATATAAAAACAACAGAATTTAAATTACATTAAATTCATTAGCAACAAAGTCACCTTTATTTATATAGTACTTTTTACAATACAGATTGCATCAAAGCAGCTTCACAGTGATAACATGAAAATAAAACAAAGCACATGAATGTAAATCACATGAAATCCTCTTCAATCTTGTAGGTGACTGATCCACCCACAAGTGAGAACTGTCTGTCTTGACTGCCCTTTTTTCAGTCCTCCTCTGACTGCTGCCACGTACTCTCATCTACTTTCAAGTTGATGAATTTGGCATCTCAAACATGTCTATTGTAAAGCTTGTCACAATGCATTCTGGGATTGTATTTGCATATTTTTTTTAATTAGATTCAAAAATACCTTGCACATGTGCATTACACTGATGGATATGTTTAAATATGTTTTACGTCTTATGGACATGCATATGTTTATTTACGAACTGGTCAGTGGAGAAGACTGAATATTTTGGAGATATTTGCTAAAAAAGCTCTTCTATGTTGGCATTCTTTTTAGATGTATCAAAGCAAACAACTCTGTGAACAACGGCTAGAGGACAAAATCTTCTGTTCTGCATCTTTAAATTTTGCTTTGTTGTCTGACCTCAAAAAAACAAAACAAAAAACAAAACAAAAACATATTTGCAGTGAATTGTGAGGTATTTTACTGATAACATCAATGGTGTATTCAGCCTCTCTGCTGTTTTAAAGACATTTATGTGCAGTCACAATGCGCCTGGGCCTGGGCCTTTGATTCCCTGCTTAGAGCCCTGGGATAACGGGACAAACGTGTCTGCAACAAAATCCATACTGGGGATTTAGACTTCACAACAGCAGGGATTGAGAACGTGGTGCTTTTCAAGCAGGGTTTGATTTCTCATCATCTGAGGTAGTGTTTTTTCCAGAGGACTGGGAGCAGCCAACCTGACTTGTACATGGCAGGATTTTAAATGTGGTGTGACGCTTTCTTTAGCATATTGGAGGAGTTATTCTCATTGTGAGAGCTCTGTGTTTTTAGTGGCTCTTCAAAGGCCTCCACTCAAGGGTGAATGATGGAAGAGTATGACTTGTACACAAGAAAGAAGCGATCATCAAACACTTTTATTCTCTACCTGAGCAGCAGGTGCTCTCGTGGATATTAAAATTGGGATTAAAATTATGTTTATGTCAAGAATGTAACAATATTGCCAATATTGTTACAGTTTTAAGTATTTGCTGTTATTTGTTTTATTTGCTACTATTTTCACAAGTGGTACATTTTATTAGTGAAAAACTCCTGATTACAGTTGAAGTATGTGCAGTTATTTATTTTATTGGTAACACTTTAGAATACTGTATCTTACTTACTGCATAACTGATAAGGAATTATTGAAGAACTTATAGGTAATTTTTCATTAACTACTTCTTCACTACTGTGAACTACTAAGGAAGATGTGTTAACTAATCAGTATGTAATAGAATTTTATGATTGTGTTAAGTATCAGTTAGTAAATCAATAACTAATGAATTATGTCATATATTCTGAAGAACTACTATTAATTATCTACTAATTAAGGTTCAAGAAAAATAACTTTGAAGTAACTACTAATGAACAGTCATATACAGTAGTTACCGGTACTACAATAATCCAGGTTTTTTTCAGTGGAGTGGTGGATGAAGTACACAAATCAAGAACTTGAGTAAAAGTACGGATACCCCAATAAAATATGACTTCAGTCAAATTATAATTAGGCCTATTCATTTTCAAATTAACCTTAAAAGTACACATGTAATTCATTTTTAAAGTACTTAAAAAGTAAAAAACACTGATCAATGTTTTTTAGACAGTTTTAGTCATCCAGTACTAATAAGAAAGATAAGTGCAGACATTTACCTATACACTGTAAAAAAAAAACACAGAAAAAAACGAGCAAATGCATGGCAGCACAGGGTGCCAAACGTTTGCCATTAATGAAAATAACGGTAAAACCCCATGAACTGAAGTAACATGTTTACACAGCAACATGAAAAAAGAACATTGACCATACAGTACTATAAAATGTTTAAAACGTAATCTGAAATAACATATTTTGTCTGTATAATTGCAAATACATGCATAGACCATTAAATGTAATGGCATTATTTGACTGTAAGTTCACGTAACATGTTTAAACCCTTATTTAATAAAACATTTTTTAACTGTAAATGTTAAAACATGGTGTAGTAGTTGTTTAACTAAACATGTTTTGAATGTAGATATAAATTACATGTTGACACCATTACTTCATAAAGCATGTTTTGACTGTAAACTGAAATCATGTTTCAATCACTATTCAACAGAGTTTGACTGTAAATTGAAATAACATGTGTTGACCGTTATTTGAAATAACATGTGTTGACCGTTATTTGAAAAAATGAACTGTGATGGACCATAATTTTGAAAGGCATGTACAACATTTTGATTTTGATTATGGCTTACAGATAATTTTATATGTAGTTCATGAAATGTATGTTATATGTCACACAAAAAGTCATTAGAGAAAATCATTTGTATTTTTCCCTCTTTATTTTCTTCTGTTACAGTAATTTCCATTGTAAATAACAACAATATTAAAAACTTTAAACAGTGCTACAGTACCATCATCTGAACATTGCTTATATGCTTAAAATACAACATTGACAATTCAAATTAATTTCATCATTGCATCTTCGACAAACTACACTTCGAACAGAACGATGGTCTCCAATTCAATCTCCATGTTGATGCCTTTAAAAAATAAGAGAGAAAATGGTTATATATCATACATCACATATCTTTATTCATTTTCATGTCTGATCATGTTACTCTTTTTAGATGTTCTTGCATTTCTTACATAAAAAAAAAAATAGTTCCCTTTCGTTGTCACTCCGAGTTACGTCGGATGACGACGAATGGGGTTTCGCTTAGAAAGCCTGTCATCTTCGAGTATATAAAACGAGCCTATGGCAATGAAATGCCATGGGTCTGCGGAATTTGCATTGCGTAACTCCGCCCCACCCTGGGGGTATATAAGGAAGTACGCTGCAACATGCAGATATGTTTTCGCTTCGGAGCCAAGAGTTTTCTTCACTCCTACAAGCTATTCTGTATCATCTTCACTCTACGAGACGAGCGGCTCTTCAGTGTGTTGGTGTGACGGCGTATTCCAGCGAGATCGCATTGCCTGCTGCTGATCTGTGCAGTGATCTGCCGACAGTGTGTGTGTTTCTCCCTGGGCGCTTCAGCACTCTGCTGAGCTTTTCCTCTCTCTAAAAGAGCTGCACGCGGCACGTCTTTTTCAAGACGGCTCGCCCGTGTATTTACTGGATGTGGGCGCGTGATTCATCTGCCTAACGGTCACGAGCGCTGTTTCGCGTGTTGGGCTGATTCACGCTCGGCAGCGCTCGTGGGTGAGTCACGTTTTCTCTGCGGGAACGTGACCATCGCGATGTTTATAGATCGAGACTCAATGATCCCCGTGTGGGTAGAGTCCCCTCTGCCACACCCCAATCTATCTCTTCCTCGAGAGGGGATACTTTGGCTGGTGGCCAGGGTGATCTGAGGGTTACAGTGTGGCATAATACCGACGAGCATTCCTCGGGCCACGCCCCCCTCCACATCGCAAACCGTGGGGCTTCCGTGTGTACCTGGTTCTTCTTAGGGACCCAGTGTTTTCATTCGGGGCTCCAGCAGGTGGTGTCATGTCACTCACAGCATCACAAGGCGGGCTTGATTCCTCTGGAAATGAGGATTCGACTGCGTTGCCTCCCTCTGGAGTGTCGGCGTTAGTCGAGTCAGATCCAGAGCTGATGGCCATGCTTTCCCGGGCAGCTGAAAGCATCGGCCGGAGTGGCGCCGCCCTCCCCCCGAGCGCTGTAGGCTTCCCGGATGTGCATCGTCCTCCGCCTTCGCTGCACTCGATCGCGTGGCGATCATGGGCTGTATGTTCTCTGTCACTATTGTGGCACAGGCATGCAGTGCTGTGTGTCGCCTTCGCCTTCGAGGCAGTGCTGACTCGGGAGTTCTGTCAGAACCGGCCGCAGTGGGACGCTAGTCCTTCCCTGGCCAACACTGACAGAACGCGGAAACTCGACCACGCCCCCTTGCTGGGACGCTATGCCTCCCATGCCCGGCCTGGTCGTTCCGCCGCGCAAACTACTGACCTCGCTCTCGGGCGACATCGGTACCTGCGTGATCCTGGGTCAGGTGGTGTCCACTAGAGTGGTCCAGACATGGGCTCAGCCAGGTTGATGTGAGGGGGTCTGAGAATTCATTTTCTCAGCTCCCTCATGTCCCATGCTGGGCTCCTCGGCGGTGTGGTTGAGGACTGTACCCTACAGTTTTTGACCCCCCCCCCCCCCAGAAGCAGACTGAGGCCTTCTGCACCGACGGTCATCCGTCCGTGCGGTCTCCTTAGTCTGCTTCCCGCCGAGGCCACCTCCATGCGGCTCCTCCCCTCGGGCCTTCACTGGCCCTGAGCAGGAGGCGGTCGCAGGAGGGCGGCGCTGCCCGTCTCCGCCCCTTAGACTGCCACGCCAGCCTAAGCAGCACTCTTGAGACGGGCAGCTTGGTCGGCGGTGTGGTTGAGGACTGCGCCCAACAGCCTTCGATTACTCCAGAAGCGGACTCAGGCTTCTGCACTGACGGTCATCCGTCCGTGTGGTCTCCTTAGTCTGCTTCCCGCCGACGCCGCTTCCATGCGGCTCCTCCCCTCGACCCTTCCCGGCCCGAGCACGAGGAGGTCGCTGGAGGCTGGCACCGCCTGTCCTTGCCCTTAGCCGGCTAACACCTGGCTAAGCAGCACTCCTGAGACAGGTAGCCTGGAGTTAGGGCTCAGTTCTTTCAGGAGCTGGTAGCAGGACCACTCCTTCCCCCGGTGGAGGGCTGGGTGAGAATCTCATTCAAAAGAACTGATGCTCTTTCTCTGAGCCCCAAGAGGCTATGGATGACAGCACGCGCCGCCCACGGGCCACGCTCCTCTCATCCCCCTCTGTCGCCAGACCCCTGCCAGAGCACGCCCCCGTGGGACGCTGGTCCTCCCCTGGCCTCCTCTGGCAGGACGCGGCTAATGACCGTGCCCCCGCACAGGGCCGCTATGCCACCCTTGCCTGGGCCGGTCATTCCGCCTCGCTGCACCTCCGACGGTACGTCTGTGGTTCGCTGGCGCAGTTTCTGGAGGCCTGGCTAGAGCCTCCCAGTCTGTCCCGCCGGGTCGCGAGAACCATCAGGCTCGGCTACGCGATTCAGTTCGCGCGGTCTCCTCCCTGCTTCAGGGGAGTCCGCTTCACTATGGTCAGTGGCAATGCCCCTGTCATGAGAGCGGAGGCCGCAGGATTGGTTTGCAGCGATCGACCTGAAGGACGCCTACTTCCATGTCTCCATTCTTCCTCGACACAGACCGTTCTTACGGTTTGCTTTCGAGGGGCAGGCAGACCAGTACGCGGTTCTCCCTTTCGGGCTAGCCCTGTCTCCTCGCGTCTTTACGAAGGTCGTCGAGGCAGCCCTTGTTCCCCTTCGGGAACACGGGGTTCGCATCCTGAACTATCTCGACGACTGGCTGATCCTAGCTCACTCTCGAGACCAGGTTTGCGAACACAGGGACCTAGTGCTCCGGCACCTAGCTCGTCTGGGCCTTCGGGTCAACTGGGAGAAGAGCAAACTCTGCCCCGTGCAGAGGATCTCTTTTCTCGGTATGGATATCGACTCGGTCGCCATGTGCGCGCAGCTTACGAGCGAGCGCGCGCAGTCACTGCTGACTTGCCTTCGTCAATTCGAGGGCAAGAGTGCGGTCCCACTGAAACTCTTTCAGAGGCTCCTGGGGCATATGGCATCCGCAGCCGCAGTAACGCCGCTCGGATTGCTTCATATGAGACCGCTTCAGCTTTGGCTTCGCGATCGAGTCCCGAGGTGGGCATGGCAACACGGCACGCTCCGAGTCCCAGTGACTCCGGCCTGCCGTCAGACCTTCACCCCGTGGTCGAACCTCAGTTTTCTACGGGCCGGAGTGCCCTTAGAACGAGCTTCCAGGCATGTTGTTGTATCAACGGATGCCTCCACCACGGGCTGGGGCGCCATGTGCAATGGACATGCTGCCGCGGGCTCCTGGACAGGTCCCCAACGCCTTTGGCATGTCAATTGCCTCGAGTTGCTGGCTGTACGCCTTGCCCTGCACCGCTTCCGGGCGTTGCTCAGGGGTCAACACGTACTAGTCCTATCAGACAATACCGCCACAGTAGCGTACATCAACCGTCAAGGTGGTCTACGCTCCGGCCGTATGTCGCAACTCGCCCGCCACCTCCTCGCTTCGAGCCATTTATATCCCGGGAGAGCTGAACCGTGCGGCCGACGAGCTGTCTCGGCTTCGGCCTCTCGCTGGAGAATGGAGACTCCATCCCCAGTCGGTCCAGCTGATTTGGGATCAGTTCGGGGACGCTCAGATAGATCTGTTTGCCTCCCACGACTCGTCCCATTGCGACCTGTTTTATTCCCTGACCGAGGGCACGCTCGGCACGGATGCACTGGCGCACAGCTGGCCGCGGGGCCTACGCAAGTATGCGTTTCCCCCAGTGAGCCTTCTTGCGCAGACTTTGCGCAAGATCAGGGAGGACGAGGAGCAGGTGATATTGGTTGCCCCGTATTGGCCCAACCGCACCTGGTTCCCAGAACTAGTACTCCTCGCGACAGCACCTCCCTGGCCTATTCCTCTGAGGAAGGACCTGCTTTCTCAGGGACGGGGCACCCTGTGGCACCCTCATCCCGATCTTTGGAACCTCCACGTGTGGCTCCTGGACGGGACGAGGTAGGTTTGAGTACCCTACCACCAGCGGTGGTGGCTACCATCACTTCCGCTAGAGCATCGTCCACGAGACATGTCTATGCGTTGAAGTGGAACCTCTTCGTCAACTGGTGTTCTTCTAAACATCAAGAACCCACGAAATGCCCGATCAGTGTCGTGCTTTCCTTCCTGCAAGAAGGGTTGGAGCGAAGGCTGTCTCCCTCCACCCTGAAAGTGTATGTTGCCGCCATTGCCGCACATCACGACGCAGTCGAAGGTAAGTCCGTTGGAAAGCACGACCTGATCATCAGGTTCCTGAGAGGAGCGAGGAGACTGAATCCTCCTCGCCCTCCTCTCGTTCCCTCTTGGGACCTCTCAGTGGTTTTAACTGCCCTGCAGAGTGCTCCCTTTGAGCCTCTGCAATCAGTGGAGCTTAAGTTCCTGTCTATGAAGACAGCGCTCCTGGTTGCATTGGCCTCTATCAAGAGGGTAGGGGACCTGCAGGCATTCTCGGTTGACGAAGCGTGCCTGGAATTCGGGCCGGCTAATTCTCACGTGATCCTGAGACCCCGGCCTGGATATGTGCCCAAGGTTCCCACCACACCCTTTCGAGACCAGGTGGTGAACCTGCAAGCGCTGCCCTTGGAGGAGGCAGACCCAGCCTTGGCACTGCTCTGTCCAGTACGCGCCCTCCGTGCTTACGTAGACAGAACGCAGTGTTTCAGGACCTCTGACCAGCTCTTTGTCTGTCATGGTGGGAAGCTGAAGGGAAAGGCTCTCTCCAAGCAAAGGTTGTCTCACTGGATAGTGGACGCCATTGCTTTGGCTTACCAGCAGCAAGGTCGACCATGCCCCCTTGGTGTGACGGCCCACTCCACTCGGAGTGTGGCATCCTCTTGGGCTCTAGCGCATGGCGCCTCGCTAACAGACATCTGCAGAGCTGCAGGCTGGGCGACACCTAACACATTCGCGAGATTCTACAATCTCCGAGTGGAGCCAGTTTCTTCTCGTGTACTCGCTTCAACTAGCCGGTAATAGATTCTGCTCAGGTGTCTTCGCTTGCTCGCCATTCCTCTCCACGGATGGGATACGTGCGATTATTCCTCAGGTGAGCCTCATAAGCCCTGAGTCTCCTCCAGCACTGACGATGTCATCGCCAGAGTTGCCACCGGCAGCTTTCGCGCTTGGCTAGGTGCCTCCATGTGCATGGTTCCCCCTCTGGGCGACCCCCACATGTGTATTTCCACTGTAAGCCTCTCTGGGCATGTGTCTTTCCCTTGGCAAGCCACCTTGCCACCCCTGGGGTTGAAATATTCCACCTGCGGCTGGATACCCCAGTGTTCTCCATATGCAGCCCTCCTGGGTCATATGGGTATTCCAAGTCCCCCCCCTTCGGGTTGGGCATGATTGCATATTTCCACTGAGATATGCTTCCCAGTGTACCTTGGTTTAATCCCGTGTTAAGTAGGAGTCCTTCGTCCGTGCCAGTCTCACGACAGGGAGCTCACACTTACGCAGGGCACTGGAAGACAGTCGGGAGGTGGCGTGATTACACTGGGAACCCCATTCGTCGTCATCCGACGTAACTCGGAGTGACAACGAAAGGGAACGTCTCGGTTACGTATGTAACCCTCGTTCCCTGAGTAGGGAACGGAGACGTTACGTCTCCCTGCCACTTCCGCTGTACCGCTGGAACGCCTGAGTTCAGTCTCGGCTCCTCAGCGAAGACATATCTGCATGTTGCAGCGTACTTCCTTATATACCCCCAGGGTGGGGCGGAGTTACGCAATGCAAATTCCGCAGACCCATGGCATTTCATTGCCATAGGCTCGTTTTATATACTCGAAGATGACAGGCTTTCTAAGCGAAACCCCATTCGTCGTCATCCGACGTAACGTCTCCGTTCCCTACTCAGGGAACGAGGGTTACATACGTAACCGAGATGTTTTTTACTTAAAAAAATATTTGTTCATTAAATATGTAATGCACTTACAAATTTTATGAAGGTCCACGACACACTTACTTCTTCAGACAGTTTAGTGATGTGACCTTACCCACTGACAAGGCCATGGGTGCACTGCAACAGCAGAAACAACGAAAATACAGTAACACTTGTTGATTACAATTTTATATTTAATATTACATGCCAGCATATTTACCCAGTATGATTACCTCACAATGTCGCAGGAAATTTCCCCTTTTGCTTTCTATGGTAGACATTGTTTGGTTCTGCACTGTTTTGACCTTTCTTTTTAAGTCCCGCCTTCACGCACGCCATTGGTCAAACTGCTACTCAATCATTGCCCTCGGACCAACAGCATCAGCCAAGAGACAAAGCAGCAGCCTGTTAACTGCAGGTGGCACATCATGGCTCCAAAACAGCGTAAGGCTATGTTCACACTTAAAGTCTTTTTTGACAAGAAAAAGTTGACAACGGCGTTTTTTTTAGCAAAAAAAAACCGCTGGCAGCGTTCGGTTACAAATAGCAGCCGAGCGCGTCTTTTGTTGCTATAACAACAGCTGCAACAGTAGCCTAGTGCTGTGTGATGCAAAAAATGTCGAGAAAGAGAAAGTTGGCTTTTGCGTTGGCTTTTGAAGTTACCGGGGAGGAGAATGTCGGTTCACAAAGACGTTTGTGGGTGCACGACAGACAGTTGTTCTTGTTGTTATGGAAACGACAGGTCTCGCTACTCGCTTGTCATTGGTCAGCTGTCAAAAAGGCGCTTGACGTAGGGCGTTCTTTTCAGAAAAGTTGAACTTTTTTCAACTTAAAAAGACGCTCTGAGCTGCAGAAAAAGACGCCGGCGGTGGCGTCTAAAAAAGCGCTCAGGACTTTTTTGAAAAAACGGTTTACTCCATAGGGTTATAATGTAGAACAGACGCTGGCAGTTTGAAAAAAGACGCTAAGTATGAACATAGCCAATGCCTCAAGGAAAAAATCCCTGTGTTTTTGTTTTGGTCGGGAAACGTGCTCATTGACATGGCAAATAAGCTAAAACACGGAGCGGAGTTGGGTTCGCTGGAATATTTACAGGCATCAGTTTGTTTTCAAAAATCGTAAGTGATTTTGTTAAGTAGCTTTGTGTGTAAACGTGACCGTTTAGGCAACATATTCTGCTGTATGAATGCAATATATAACAGAATGACAACAAAACAATCATGGACCTCGATGTCGAGCGGTGAATGGTAAGTGTTTAAAAAAATCTGTTGACGTATTATCCAACGTAATTTAAAAAGTTAATTGGCAACAGGTGAATACAATTACAATGGCTAATCACATACGTTTTTAAATCTTATTCTTAATGTTTGATGCAAGTTGCATTAAAAAAATACTAAATAGGTTTCAGAATTGTGTTGTTGTTGTTTTAGAACGTTGCTTTCACAATCATTAAGAACACTCATATGCATGGACAACGGATTTCATCTTCTGAGGTGTGTTACCTTTAACCATATGGATGATGAAGTATTTGTGCAAATTTTGTGATTGCTCTCTGAAGACAGTTAAAGGATATGTTAATCATCAAATCTTGCACAGACATGAAGCAAATGCTCAATTTCCATGTTGCTTCCCAGAATGCAAATGTAAATTCTCAAAATACAATGCTCTCAAAGCTCATGTTTATCGCCATCACAAAAGAAGACCACATACTCATTTTGATGATTCGACGGGCACGTTTGTTTGCAACAATACAGACTGTCAACAACAATTTACAGACATGAACAATGTCCTTTCTCATCTCAGGTCACATTTAGCCAAGGGAGAGGTGGTGTGTTGTCCTTTTGAAAAATGTGACAAAAATTTCAGTTTAAGATCAAGTTTCACTGCCCATGTTTCACGAAAGCACAGGACTTCTACATTTGCACAATTACGGATTATGGATACTTTATCTGAGCAACCTTCTTCAGCATTTTTTGATGTTACTGAGGATGAGGTTGATGAAAGTGAATTCACAGACTCACTGACGAAATGTAACGCAAAGTCATTGTACATGAAAAATCTCTGCCTGTTTTATATGCAGCTACAAGCCAAATACCTGGTGCCATCGTCAACCATTCAGATGATTGTGGAGGAATTCAGTGGTTTAAATTATATCTGTCATCAGTACACACAGAAGATGTTCAGGGAAATACTCAAGTCAAAAACGGCCCTCTCACAATGTGATATTGAATCTGTGGTGCAGACTTTGCAAGGCCAAGATTTACATTCAGCTTGTAATTCATTACTTTCCACAGAATACCAAAGAAGACCGTATTATCAGAAGAATTTTTCGTACGTGCATCCACAAAGTATGTGTCTTGGTCGTGATGAGAACCGAAACCAACGTTATGCACAGTATATTCCATTGAAGAACACTTTAAAAACCATGTTAATAGACCCAGTGGTGTGGGAGCAGTGTGCCAAACATCAGCATGTACACTCTTCTGTGTTCTCTGACATCTGTGATGGCTCTGTATTCAAATCCAATGACTTGTTTAAGCAGCCTGAGATTACAATCCAACTTATCTTGTACCAGGATGCCTTTGAGATTGTGAATCCCCTTGGGTCAGCTAAAAAAAGACACAAAATGATTGGAGTGTATTTTACACTTGGCAACTTTGAGCCATTTTACAGATCATGCATTGATAACATTCAGTTATCACTTTTGTGTTATGAGAGAGACTTTAACTATTTTGGTCAAACCAAGATTTTTGCTAAGTTGTTGGCAGATGTCAAAGAACTTGAAGAGCATGGATTTGTGACATCTTCAGGTGACATAGTACGTGCAACAATAGTGACAGATTGCTGTAGGTATTGCTTGGTATCTCGCAGTGAACTTCAGAATGTGTGTGTAGACTTTCCCAATCGCACAGTTGAGTCCTATAAGGCAGCAGTGGAAACTCTAAGGACGACCGTAGAAAATGTTGTAAATGGGTTGAAGTTTGACTCCATTTTCAATTCTCTCAAATATTTTCATGTTGCTCAGCCTGGCCTTCCCCCATGCCTTGGCCACGACTTGTTTGAAGGCGTTGTAGCTATTGATCTTGCCATTTTCTTGGAATACTTTGTAAAAAGGAAGTGGTTTTCATATACACAGCTGAACAGGAGACTTGCACAATTCAAATATCTGGATTCTGATGCTGGTTCTGCCCCCTCCCAGATATGTGAAAAAGGCAGAAAGTTAGGTGGTCAAGCAGCTGAGAACTGGTGTCTCCTCAGATTTCTTCCTGTCATAATTGGAGACCGAGTAGAGTCACAAGACCCTGTATGGCAACTGACTGTTAAGTTGAAAGAACTGGTTGAGCTAGTGTGTGCTCCCAAGATTACCACTGCACAGATTGCATATCTCAATGTCTTAATACCAGAATATCTGGAAACAAGAAAGGAGCTGTTTCCTAGTGAAAATTTGAAACCAAAACATCATTACATGCTTCACTATACGTCACTCATTTTAAGTCTTGGACCTTTAATTCGTTTATGGTCATTGAGATTTGAAAGCAAACATTCCTACTTCAAAAGAAGTGTGCGAAGAACACAGAACTTCAAAAATGTATGCAAGACATTGTCACACAACCATCAACTTCTTCAAGCATATCTTCACTCACGGTCATTTTTTTCACCAAAGCTTAAAAGTGTTGACTTGGCCACATACTCTCCTCATTTGTACAGTGATGCTGTGTGCAAAGCTGTTGAGACAAGCTTGCTTAATGAACCAGACTTTGTTTCAACACGGGTAGAATACAAGGGTACCCTGTACAGGAAAGGAAACTTAATTTGCCTTAAATGTGAAGAGGAGTATTCTATTTTACAGTTTGGACAGATTGAGCTGATTTTCGTGAAAGATGATGAGGTGACTTTCCTTGTGACTCCCCGCCCCTCAGTGTATTTGCATGATTATGGACTTTATGAGATTTTGTCTGCGACAAAGGAATTAATTTGTGTAAATGCTGAGGAATGTCTGGATTATTATCCCTTAAATGATTACAGTTTTATGGGACTGAAGGTCATTACTCTGAAGCACAGCGTTGTTCATCTGTAAAAAGGATAAACTGTCCTCTCCCAACAGAAATGGATGCATTGTTGATTTTTATTGAGAATGTGTTCCCAAACCCTATAACTTCAAAGCTAGCCATAGAGGGTTTGAACAGCCTAGGTGTGGAGACCATAGATGACCTACAGTTTTTGAAAGATGATGATCTAGGTGGCTTTCTGAGACCGATTGAAGCAAGAAAACTAATAGCCCAAATCCCAAGTAAGTTTTCAAATCAATGGTTGTTTTTACATATACACTAGTCTCCATTTGAAGCGGATCAAAAAGTTCATTAAGTTCACAAGAACAGGTATTGGTTTTAAGACAACTATTATGAAAGGTTTGATCCACTTTAAATGTTGACTTGTGTACATGCATACAATTAGATGAACTGGAAAAACAACACCCCAGTCTCTTTCATTCTGTACTTTGTTAGCTGTACTCTTTACTTGTATTGCAGTATGTCAATGTGTTTCTTGTTTCTGCAGTATGGTTTTTAATGCAGTTTTTTGTTTATGCCATGTAGATATTGCTTCCACTCTGCAAAACACTGCCAATGATTTGTCTGCTGAATACACTTCTGATGCATCAGGTTCACCTGCTCCTGGATGCTCAATTTCACCATCCAGCTCTTCAAGTGGAAGACGTGAGTAAAACGCTGATACAACATTAAACAATCCACAAACATTTTGAAAGCAAAACATGTAATTTGTCAGTTCTTGTAATTCATATACAGAGAATTTGCAATGTGAGCATGCCCAGCCTTTAGCACACCTGGCAAACAAATTGTGCCACACGTGCAGTTCACAGAGCGATATATGTATGTACAAACCCAATTCCAAAAAAGTTGGGACACTGTAGAAATTGTGAGTAAAAAAGGAATGGAATAATTTACCTAAGAAGACCTAAGACAGTTGAGCAACTAGAAGCCTGTATTAGACAAGAATGGGACAACATTCCTATTCCTAAACTTGAGCAACTTGTCTCCTCAGTCCCCAGACGTTTACAGGCTGTTATAAAAAGAAGAGGGGATGCCACACAGTGGTAAACATGGCCTTGTCCCAACTTTTTTGGAATGTGTAGCTCTCATGAAATCCAAAATGAGCCAATATTTGGCATGACATTTCAAAATGTCTCACTTTCAACATTTGATATGTTATCTATATTCTATTGTGAATAAAATATAAGTTTATGAGATTTGTAAATTATTCCATTCCTTTTTTACTCACAATTTCTACAGTGTCCCAACTTTTTTGGAATCGGTTTGTATATGTATATGTGTATATGTATACAAATCTGCAGATTTATTGTACACTAGTCAACATTTGAAGAGTTTTGGGTATTGGTTTTAAGACAACTATTATGAAAGGTTTTGATCCTCTTAAAATTGACTAGTGTAGTTTGATGGTACAAATCAATCGGTGATGGCACGGGGCCTCAAAACATTGATTTTGGAAATTGCATACATTGAGATCCGTACATGTGCCACTGTGGTGATTACCTGGTGCATGAATGGCCAAAACGTCTCCAGTTGAGTCCGCAGCTTATGCCAGCGGAGAGTGAAGACTGTTGTGCATTGTTCAGAGCAACTACAGGGCCACAGTGCAGCAAATCACTAGCAACACGTTAAATGTGCCCATTTCATGCTAGTGATTTGTTGCACTGTGGTCCTGCGGTCCCTGTTAAAAATGCACAACAGTCTCCCCTCTAACAATAATGCACTGCGGACATAAAACAAGTCAGTGCACCACTTTAAATGCATACTCTATATAGTAGCACATGAACAACCCACAAAGCCCCATGCCATCTCTGTTTTTCCGTTATTAAACTTCAATAAATCTGCAGCTTGGGAATAGGCAATTTTGCCAAGAAATTACAGCTGCATGAAAAGTGTTCATCCTGTAACCTGTGGACATTGCTTTATCTTCTAGGTGACAGTAGCTGTGAAACTTCGTTTTATGACCATGACTGGCATTATAGTTTTGATGTTCCATGGCAAAAAATGCCAGCAAGTTTTATGGAAAAGTTGCAAAATGGCGAAAGGCCAAATTGCTCTGAGAGAAGACAGTTGGTCCGCATTGTTGCTTCTGAGATCCTGGAAGTCAGCAAATGTCCAGCAAAAAAACATGTATCAGAAATAGCCCGACAAATGGTGATTGCATACTCAAAGTCTTTCAGAGATGAGATTAATTCCCAGGTTGTAGGAAGTGGATATGATTCTCTCCTCAAACAACTGGTGTGTAGAATTGACCATTTTAAAAGAGCAAAAGCTATTAGTACACCACTTTGTGGTACTAGTCTAGAAGAATCAACAAAGAAACGAAAATTGTTATATGGTTGTATAAATTCTGATCCACAACTGCTAGTTGGAGAAACATCCGATTTGCAGCAGGAAAAGAAAGAGAAGTTGCTAGTAATGTTTCAAAATAATGAAAGTGATGTAAAGACAATCTATGACTTAATGACTTCTACTTACACCTCTCAAAGAAACAACATCCAATCTGGAAAGGAAACCAAAGATTTACTTGATGAGTGGCCATATCTTTTTCAGCCAGCAGGAATGAAAGCACACTTTAAAGAGCTCACTGGCATTGACATAAACAACAGCTTTGAAGAATCTGCTTCCAGTAAGTTCAGAAGAATATTGGAGTACTTTCAATTTCAGTGCACAGAAAGAGCAAGCAGAGCAGGGAGAATCCTCACAAAGTATAGAGCTGGAGGGGATCATGTTTGTGGGGCAGTGATGTTGCTGCTAACCCATTTCAAAAATGACCAAGACCACTTTCTTGTGATGGTAGAAGACACCTCTGTTCCAAGTGATATATGCTCAGAACAGCTTCCAGCAACACCATGTATAGTAGTGTGTGGTGGGTATTATTTACTATGATCTTGCAACACAATAATTCCTGGTTTTAGGTGACCAGAACTCACATTCTGTTAAATATTATGTCTTACTGATTTTGTGTTTGTTCAAAGGAGAGAACCCACTGACAGCCAGTGTGTACATGGTAGCAGTAGACCAGACAATTGTAAATGACCATCTCTTGAGTTTTACAGAAGCCCTGTATCTAATGTTCTCTCTTTATTATATATTGAACATCAGTTACCCTGTAGAACTGGGAGCCACACTAGAATTCTTGCAAAGGTAATTCATAGTCTGCATTTCTTTGGTTAAGAAGCATACAACAATTATTTAAGGATATTGTTTGTGTTGTGTTTTAAAGGTGCATCTTTAGGATAAATCCTCATAAAGGTACCAAGGTGGAAAAGAGAGAGAAAAAAAGAGCGTACTCTGTCAACCCCAGAGTATTGAGTCTGACGTCAAAAATTGCTGCATTTGACTGGGGAGAGTAACAGGTATAGAAGCTCTGTTGTCTTGTATAGTAGTGGTAGACTTCATCTTATGTGTTTATCATTCATCGATGATAAAGTGCACCAAAGGACACCAAAGGACAACATTTTTATAATTAACTCCTATAAATGTGATGTAATTGTCTGTGGCCAAAACTGAGAGTATTTGGTTAAGGCTTGTTGCTGTTTCTGCTCTTCTTTTGGTTTGGGTTTTAATTATAACTGTTTGTGTCCCCACAGATGTGGTCTTTCAGAAGATTGACATTTCGCTGAAGAACAGGACAGACCGACTTTTTGTACTTCAGTGCAGCACTTTGTTCCTTAAATCATTTTTATTACCTTGTGATGTGATAAACTTCAAAATTATCAGAATCCAGGCCCAGTGTTTTTGTTTCTTTTAAATTGAACACATTTGTGTTCTGAAACATGCTTTATCCATTTTCCCCATGTGACATGTTCAGGATTATCAGAATCCAGGTCGACTTTTTTTTAAATTGAACAAATTTGTGTTCTAAAACATGACTTTTGCTGGGAAGTGTTTTTCCATTGTTTGATCTTGAAGGTTTGCTATATAATAAAAAGCTGAAGTTGTTTACAGCAATACTCTGGCTACCATAATTTATTGTATAACATTTTACAAAAATGTGTGTTTCAAGAGTATTTTTAATTTGTTTTTTAGCATTACTTCTGTCACACAGTATACCAAGATGTCCCTGTACATTTGGTTTAAATGGGGGTGCACGCCGAGGAAGTTTGAGAACCACTGGCTTATAGATTTGGCTTTTTTTGTGATAAAAAAGCCATTTATTTGCAATGAAAATTTAGAAAATGTTTGAAAAGTGGAAATAAAGTGCTTTATTAAGAGAAGAATGTTTATTAAAAATAAAGTATTTATTGGGTAGGCTTAGGGGTCAGTGTAGTAGGGCTTTTATTCTCACGACAATGTAGCATCCATTTAACAATTTTAATAAATATAATCATTTGCACTCTGATAATTCTTGGATCCTGTTAATCTACAAAAATACTAAGGTGCAAATATCTGCCAATATAGATAGCATCTAATTAGTATTTACACTTACTGCAAATTTGATAATTATATTTATTAAATGAAAATTTACACCTAATGTAAATAGCATTATGTAAAAATGCTGATATTGTCACTTAGTGAAAATAAAAATATATCTGTATTTTTCTTAGTGTAAATAGCATCTACAGCTGGTTATTTTGGATTTTGATATGGAAATCATGACAATTAGCTTACCTTAACAATAAATGGTTTTCCAGAAGTGGTGGGACAAGCTTGTGTGTTTGGATGAGGTGAAGTGAAACGAAACGCTTACTCGAAATGTGACCTCTTTAACCCATCCCAGTGACTGGTGAACACACACCCCCGGAGCAGTGTGGGGAGCAATTAGGGTAAGGTGCCTTGCTCAAGGGCACCAGTCGCAACACGCCGGCCGTGAGACTCGAACCGGCAACTCTTGGGTTACAAGCCAGACTCTCTAACCACTAAGCTACAACTGCCCCCACAGTAATAAAATGCTCACAGCCACAAGAGAAAACTGATGCCTTTCGCCACTAACCACAGCGGCAAAAAACAAAAAAAATATGATTTTATAAACAACACAGTCCAGCGCCAGATCGCCTCTTTAACAAACGAACGATATGTATGACATGCATAAAAACAATAGTAGGCTAAACACTGACTATAAATCAAGGAAACAACATAGTACATTGTGTCGGATCACCAATGAAGTTTAGAAAAGATGCGCAATTTAACCTAATGTCTTCAGTGGCGCAGGCACTAGTGTGGAAGCCTCGTTTATTTGATGCTTGTTTCAAAGTCCTTGGTTCGAATCTGTATTTTATACCTTTTGGTATCACAAATCACATCGTAAAGGCATTTATTTTCAACAAAAATGAAGTAGAAATAAAGTGTCTAACGAGTGTTTAATAAAACACTTTATACTATTATTGCATCCTGTTAATGTACACAATTACTGAGATGCAAACAGAATCTGCCAAAATATAGAATATAGCATCTAATTACTATTTACACTTATTGCAAACTATCGCGACATTTACATGATGTAAATAGAATATATAGCTATTTGTTTTTAGTGTAAATCACAACTGTTGCTTTTTGCACTTAGTGCATAGTCACTGCCTAATTCAACTGGAAAAATGTAGGCTATATTTGGTGTTAATGTATGCATTTTTAGTGGAATTTCACCGTTCTGATGAAAATGTGATATGACTGTGAAATTCTACTGGTTTTCTCTGTAAAACTAAAAATTTTCAACTCTGACCAAAAAATACACAGGAATGTTTTTTTAAGGACATGTCGGGATAACAATAGACAACAATTACTGTTATTTAAAGGAAAATGTCATTTTTTTGCAGTAACACATTTAAATAGTTAAAAAACAGGGAAAATGTATATTAGATGTCAAAGTTAGCATTTTTATGGAATTTCACAGTTCTGATCAAAATGTCATAATACTGTTAAATTCTACCGTTTTTTTTCTGTAAAAATACATTTATTTTTTACAGTGTAGGCTATATATTGATCAGCAAATAAGCAAACTTTTTATTTCATTAGCAAGACTATTAGCGGGCATTTGCATCCTCTTCTGGAGAGTTCTCAGCATCGCCGATATGGTGCATTTCTTTGGTGAAATGCAGGTTTGTGTACGTTTCATTTAATCTATAAAATCATTACTGTGCTGTAAATCATTTTATTTTATGCAAGCAACATACAAGGACGCGATGTCAGTTAGCCTACCAAGCTAACGCGTTGGTCTTTTTTGCGTGATGGAAACGCCTGATCCCTTGCATAAAACAAATAATTTTATTTCTAAAGATACTAAATCTATTTACATCAGATGTTAAAATATGTTCTCAGAGCTGTGCACTGTTTGTTTATGGGCAGGTTATGGAGTCACAGCATCTTTTGGCGGCGGTCTGAAGTTAGCAGTTTCCCCGCCAAACACGAGCCCAGCTCCTGGAAGAGATCCAGCACTACTACCGTGGAAACGGGAGAACAGAGACCGGGTGATTACACTTGGAATAGTTTTTATCTGAGTTCAGTTTTCAGATACGCAAAATGAACTGAGTTTTCAGATACGCAAAATGAACACACGGATCGATTAACCGTGACAAAAACAAAATAAAATAAGTATTAAGAAATGTCCTCATCTGAAATAAAGGAAGATATCATGTACCCTAAACGAGTCATTGTCATGTATTTTACAAAGGTTAAGATGATTACGTTAATAGTGTTTTTTTTGTTGTTTTTTTTACAGTAAGTTTGATTTGAGTGGGAAGTATGTGGTAATTCTTTATTAATTACTAATGGGTTCCCTATATTTTCACTTTAGAATACTGTTTCAGGTTCTAAGTAATTCCTGAAGAATTATCTAATAATTATTTATTAATTACTAATAAGTCCCCTATATTTTCACATTTAGAATACTGTTTCAGGTTATAAGTAAGCTAATTCCTGGATAATTATTTGATAATTATTTATTAATTACTAATGGGTTCCCTATATTTTCACTTTAGAATACTGTTTCAGGTTCTAAGTAATTCCTGAAGAATTATCTAACAATTATTTATTAATTACTAATAAGTTCCCTATATGTTCAGTTTCCCTCAACCGTTGCCTCAAATACATGAATTTACTCAATGGCATTCTATGCTGAGGAATACAGACACACACACACAGTACTGTATATACAATATAAAAACTAATCTGAGGTTAGTTAAGGCAAGGCACTTGAGTGGGGTTCCTTTCTGAAGTTGATTTCTTACAGAACACACTCACAAAACCACATAGGCCAAAACCTCTTTAACATTTATATGCATTTGTTAAAATTGTATTTTCTTCTATTAATAACATTAGTAAACAAGGAAGGTCACAACTCAATGTAGTTTTGTATGACTGTTCATTAGTTACTTCTTAGTTATTTTTCTTGAACCTTAATTAGTAGATAATTAATAGTAGTTCTTCAGGATATATGACATAATTCATTAGTTATTGATTAACTAACTCTTACTTAACACAATCATACAATTCTATTACATACTGATTAGTTAACACATCTTCCTTAGTAGTTAACAGTAGTGAAGAAGTAGTTAATGAAAAATTACCTATTAGTTCTTCAATAATTCCTTATTAGTTATGCAGTAAGTAAGATACAGTATTCTAAAGTGTTACCATTTTATTTAGTACTATTTTCACAAGTGGTACATTTTCTAAATTATTAGTGAAAAACTCCTGATTACACTTATACTACTGATTAATACAAAACTGATTACACTTGATATTTTCTCTCCTTATAAGTTTTGTTTCAAAACACAAGATTATTGTAATATGTAATGAGAACATTTGGTTTAATCACCAAATTACAACAGTATGATTTTCTATCATTTTAGTACTTTTAACAAGTAACTCGATAGCAAAAAATATGTTTCAGATCACCTTTATTGCTAAATTAAAGATGTAATACAGACTACAGTTGCCACATTATAAATATACTAATATTGCCCAACTTAAATAAGTGACATAAAATCCAAAATGTAATAATATCTATCCAGTGTGTTATAAGGCTTGTTTGAGATGCGCCTTGCATCGCCTGAAATGTACGCGAGAGTAGGCGGCTGCAGTGAGGGGAGGAGTGAAAAAAGCGCAGGCAAGACGGACAGTTCTCTCTTCTCGTAGTGGATCTGACACCTGCGAGATCAAAGATGGATATCGCGGTATTCACCGGATTCACGCTCGTGCACAGTGTTGCTAATAAACTGGATGGAATTTAAGTTCTGTTGCTTTTATATGAAAATAAATATAATGAACAAGACACCCAAAGTAGCCTACTTATTTAATTCCATTCCAAATACATGTTTATCAATCTTTTTTTCTTTAATACAGACATGTGTTGTTTTTTTCTTTTTCTTTTCTTTTCTTTTTTATAAAAATTACATTGCATAACCCATAGAGATCGCACTGTTAGATAGTTTGGGAATATTCACACATAACGTATACACATAAAACATGATATCAGAGTTTTAAAATCAAACATTTTAAAAGAGAACAATACATCACGGTTGTTTAAACCAATGAACATTAAGCTGTGTCGTCAGCAAGTCGTTTCCCATCGTGTTTTTGATCAGCGCAGTCAGTGGAGAGCAACTGCGCTCGACTGCAGAATCCGACAGGTGCGCCTTGCGCTCGCGAGAGATTTTTGACATACGTCAGCATGACATCAGAGCAAGGCGGACCGCACTCGGACACATTTCTAACCGGCATGCATCTCGCGCTGATCACCGCTGATCGATTCTGCGCAGATTTTGCTCATCTCAAACAAGCCTATTGTCACGATTTTGGGTTTGTTCATGTCATGTTTCCATGTCTGTCATGTGATTCCCTGTTTGTCATGTGATCCCGCCATGTGTCTTGTCATTGGTTAATTGTCTGATCATTGTTCACAGGTGTCCCTTGTCTTGTCATTAGTCTGTGTATTTAAGCCCTCATGTTTGCCATGTGTCTTTGTAAAAACTGGTCATGTGGGTTCTGCATTCATTATTCCAAAGGTTAAAGTGTATAAGAATAAAAGGATATCAGATTGTTTATCAGTGTATACTGGAGAGATGTTTGCAATAATTATGGCAATAAGGTGGATTAGGGAAGTTAAAATATCCAAGGCAGTAATATGTTCAGATTGTAGTTCAGCTCTAATAAGTTTGAATGAGATGAAGTCAGAAACAAGACAGGATATGGTAATAGAGATAATTCAAGAATTATATTCAATCAAACAAGCTAGTTTAAAGGTACAGTTTTTGTGGGTTCCAGCTCATATTGGGTTGAGAGGTAATGAGGAGGCTGATGCATTGGCAAAAAAAGGCAATAGAACGAGAAATAGTAGATATACAGATTTTATTTAGTAGGTCAGAAATTAAATCAATTATTAAAAATAATATTCTGAAAATATGGCAGTAATATTGGGATAATGAAATAAAAGGTAGACATATGCATCAATGCAGTCAACAGTGGCTAAGGGAAGAATTTCAGGTATGAAGAGAATATGATTACAAGATTGGGGCATACAAGATTGAATAGTAAATTGCACTTAATAAGTAAGCATCCAACAGGTTTATGTGAGGTATGTTGTAACGGTCGCCGGCTGGAGTGCCCTTGAGAGCCACCAGAGGGCACTCCACACCGGACTATCATATTCACTCACAGACTACATTTCCCATCCTGCATCTACCTGGACTGATTAATTCATACACCTGCACTGCACTGATTACTTCACACCTGCACTGCATTTACACACACACATATAAGCCACTTCCACTCACCACTTCTCTGCGAAGTCTTGATTTGCCTTGGTGATCTTTTCTGAGCGTTTATCCCGTGTTTTGTTTATCTGGTTTCTCATTTGTTTGATTGTTATCTGCCTGGCCTGACTTGGACTGTTCTTGGACTTTTGATTATTGCTGCCTGCCCTGAATT
The DNA here is from genome assembly GCF_965113295.1 of Leuciscus leuciscus. Classification (NCBI taxonomy): domain Eukaryota; kingdom Metazoa; phylum Chordata; class Actinopteri; order Cypriniformes; family Leuciscidae; genus Leuciscus; species Leuciscus leuciscus. The sequence continues at coordinate 21,680,939 of NC_138736.1, read as the reverse complement.
CTGCCTGTTATTTGGATTACCCCTGCTGTTTCATCTACCTTGCTCTATCTGCCCTGTTTGACCCCGCCTGTACGACCTTTCTTATTAAAAGCTGCAAATGGATCCTACTGAGTCTAGTGAATCATTACAGAAGACTTCGCCACATCAAGATCCAGCAGTGAGACCAACCATGAATCCAGCAGCACAGATAATGTGTCTCCGTCAAGGAGATCGACCCATTGAGGAGTACGTAAGAGACTTTATCAATCTGGCAAATGTCACTTGTATGGATTCTCTGTGCCTCATGATATTTTTTAGAGGGGGACTATCAGAGCCACTCGGGTCAGCCATGCCATTGCACAATCCCCAGTGCACTTTAGGATTTTATATTGGCTCTGCCCTGCAACTAAGTGGTTCTAGATATGCTGTGGGGATAACGGAGGAGAGATGCGGTACTCCCACATTAGCCCTCATTCCACAGCCTCGTCCCGTCACGTCTGCCGAGCCTGAATCGCTTCACGCCAGTCCAGCCGAGCCTGCACTTCACTGCAGTCCAGCCGAGCCCGCACTTCACTGCAGTCCAGCCGAGCCCGCACTTCACTGCAGTCCAGCCGAGCCCGCACTTCACGCCAGATCTGCCGAAGCCAAGGCAGTATGCGTCATGCCCGCCGCCTCTGAGACTGAGAGCATCATGCCCGCCGCGCCTGAGACCGCAAGCGACATGCCCGCCAAGCTAGAGTCTTCACCGCTGGTCTCGTCCAGCACAGATCCCTCTTCACCGCTGGTCTCGTCCAGCACAGAGCCTTCTTCATTGCCGCTGGTCCTGTCCAGCTCAGAGCCCTCTTCATCGCTGGTCCTACCCAGCTCAAAGCCCTCGCCGCTGGTCCCGTCAAGCTCAGAGCGCGCTGATCCTGATCCAGAGACTGTTCACGTCACTTCTGCCGAGCCAGAGATTCACGTCAGTCCTGCCGAGCCAGAGCCAGAGATTCACGTCAGTCCTGCCGAGCCAGAGCTTCACGTCAGTCCTGCCGAGCCAGAGCCAGAGCCAGAGCTTCACGTCAGTCCTGCCGAGCCAGAGCTTCACGTCAGTCCTGCCGAGCCAGAGCTTCACGTCAGTCCTGCCGAGCCAGAGCCAGAGCTTCACGTCACGTCTGCCCGTCCAGAGTCTCGTCCCGCCGAGACTGAAATTGTTCCTGAGCCTGAATCTGATACTGATCCTGAGCCTGAATCTGTTCCTCTTCCTGCGCCTGTGTCTTCAGACAAGATGGCCGACTCCACGCCTGTGCCTTCGGACAAGATGGCCGACTCCACGCCTGTGCCTTCGGACAAGATGGCCGACTCCACGCCTGTGTCTTTGGACAAGATGGCCGACTCCACGCCTGTGTCTTCGCACAAGATGGCCGACTCCACGCCTGTGTCTTCGCACAAGATGGCCGACTCCACGCCTGTGTCTTCGCACAAGATGGCCGACTCCACGCCTGTGTCTTCGGACAAGATGGCCACCGCATCCACTGAGCCCGTTCCTGTTCCTGTTCTTGAGCCCGTTCATGTTCCTGAACCGTTGGATCCGCCTGAAGGGCCGCCTGCTCCGCCCTGGCCGCCTGCTCCGCCCTGGCCGCCTGCTCCGCCCTGGCCGCCTGCTCCGCCCTGGCCGCCTGCTCCGCCCTGGCCGCCTGCTCCGCCCTGGCCGCCTGCTCCGCCCTGGCCGCCTGCTCCGCCCTGGCCGCCTGCACAGCCTGCTCCGCCCTGGCCGCCTGCACAGCCTGCTCCGCCTGCACAGCCTGATCCGCCCTGGCCGCCTGCACAGCCTGCTCCGCCCTGGCCTTCCGCCCTGCCGGAGTCTTCAGGTCCTCTTCCGCTCCACGGACCTGGCCCTCCATCCCGCCCCCGGATCCGCCTCCGGGCCACCTCCCACCTGGACAGTTTTGGAGCGTCTGGAAGCCGCTCTTTGGGGAGGGGCTATGTAACGGTCGCCGGCTGGAGTGCCCTTGAGAGCCACCAGAGGGCACTCCACACCGGACTATCATATTCACTCAGACTACATTTCCCATCCTGCATCTACCTGGACTGATTAATTCATACACCTGCACTGCACTGATTACTTCACACCTGCACTGCATTTACACACACATATAAGCCACTTCCACTCACCACTTCTCTGCGAAGTCTTGATTTGCCTTGGTGATCTTTTCTGAGCGTTTATCCCGTGTTTTGTTTATCTGGTTTCTGATCTTGGACTGTTTCCTCATTTGTTTGATTGTTATCTGCCTGGCCTGAATTCTGCCTGTTATTTGGATTACCCCTGCTGTTTCATCTACCTTGCTCTATCTGCCCTGTTTGACCCCGCCTGTACGACCTTTCTTATTAAAAGCTGCAAATGGATCCTACTGAGTCTAGTGAATCATTACATATGTGAAGTTAGTGAAACAGTTGAGCATGTATCAATGCACTGTAGGAGATATAATGTTGAAAGGAAAGAGTTGAAGGAGGAATTAAATAATATAGGAGTTAAGTTTACAATTCAAAATGTATTAAAGTCAGATAGGAGTATAATAAATGTAATGATAGAATATTTGGGAAATACTGGGTTAAATAAGCGTAGTTTTTTTTTCTGTCATGGGGGCTGAGAGTGGACGGAGGAGCTGAACACGCAGCGCCGGATGAAATTCTATGAAGCCTCTATGCGGGTAAATAAAGGGAATTTATGTTGGTTGATAGGTTAAAGAAGTATAGGAAAGTGTCAATGGTCCATTTCTGAGATAGGTGGCGGTTATGCACATATTTGTTTGCGATCTGCCGTAAAAAAAACAAGAAGAAGAAGATGTGTCTTTGTCAAGTATTGTTTCCTGTAGACCACTGTTTGGGCTTGTTCATGTTCATGTCTTGTTTTGAGTTTTCATGCCACGCCATGTTTTTGTTTCATGTTTGGTTTTGTTTATAATAAACTGCACTTGGGTTCTCATTTACACTTGCCTCCAGTGGATCACTTTTTACAGTTATCAATGGGTGTGATGAAGATGACCATGAGGATTTCAGAACAGTTTGCTGCCAAAACAGTATATATTCTCCCTTTACTATATGACTGAATCTATACTGTAGCTGACCTTTTCAGATGAAGAGTTACAGTGATATGGCAGTGTCTACCATGGTAACACTTCTTCTGTCATAATTTAGTCCAAACCTGTATGATTTTCTTACTTATTATCCTACTTATATACTATTAGAAACACCATCACGAGGCTGGGCATAATGTTTTTTTGCAACAATGATAACTTGAAATAAATTCTAAATGATGATATAGTTTTGGCAAGCAGGATGAGTGGAGTGGCGTGATTGATAATGAGCGATGTCTCGTATCTCTCACGAAGGAGAAAAAAACATAAAAGGAGCAGCGATGACAGTGAAGGACGAGAGAGGACAGGCTTGGACTTTGTTGTGTTTTGTTTCTGTTTTATTATATGTGGCAGCAGTTGACCGTGAGGAGCTGCTGCCTTTGTTTTCGTTTTGTTGTTTATTGATTTTATTTGATTAAAGTCTTTAAATGTTCGCCAGTTCCCGCCTCCTTCTTCCCATAACAACGCATCATCATTATAATAGTGTTCTGGGTGGCTGGGTTGCTACCCAGCCGGCATTTCAACGTTGATTCACTGTTGAAACAACGTCAGGTACCATGGTTGAATCAACGGTGAATTACTTTCGATTTTGCAAAACGGATCAACGTTGATATTGTGACGTCGTTTCACCGCGGAAGAAACAACGTTGATTCACTGTTGAAATCGTGACGTTGTTTCACCGTCTTACCTTTCATCATGGGATAATACAATTGTACATTAAATCACAACCTAGTTTGCAGTTGGAACATGAGTCATGACAATGCTGACTGAATTTGTGATTAACTGTCCATACTGTACACTAAAAATTGTTAACTGTCAAATGACTGGCAGCAATGGCTTAATTAAACACATTAAATAATGAGTTAACACATGCTCAAGATTGTAAAACAAGTTTTATTCTGAAAAAACAAGTCTAAAAATACTTTCTAAAACAGATGAAAAACATCTCAAACTTTAAATTGCAGCGTTTTTGAAGTAATGTTAAAAACCTGTAGAAGTAAACATCTAAATGGAATATTTAAAGACAGTTCTCTTACGAGAGGTCTCTCGTACTGCGTAAGTATCTTACGCTAGGGGAAAATCCCTTTTCCGCGAGATATTGAAGCCAAAAAATTATCCTTAATTTTGTATTATTGTAAAATGCGTTGCGGCAGCATACAGACATAGGCAAGACGGCTCGTGTGCCTATTGGCTGTTCTGCGTCAACTGCAGCAGCCTATTGAGCGAGGCCTAGCGTGACGTCAGACCCAATGAGGGTGCTTCGTGCCCACTGCGTCACGTCCCGCCAAAACGGGCGTGGCTTAGGCCTATAAATCCAGCTCGCAGGCAGCTGATATCTGATTTTTCATCTCTTCAGCGAAGCACACGCATCTCTGGATCCGGAGAGAAGCCGCGCCGTCTTAGGAAGCATTGCAGCGGGACGAGTCGTCACTGAAGTCGCTGGCCGCGCCGCCTTCAATCGCCTTCCTGCTGCGCTATCCGGCGCCTATATCCTTTACACTCTCTGCTGTGTGTGTGTTCACCGCCGCGACACACACTGTCTAAAAGAGCTTGCGTCTTTTTAAAGATGCCTTCCTGCGGCTCGTGCAGAGCCACACTCAGCGACGGGGACCGCCACGTTATCTGCGTTTTCTGCCTGGGTGAGGATCATGCAGCTCTCGCGCTCACTGACGGCGGCTGCCATCATTGCGAGCTACTGCCTATGGCGACTCTGAGGACTCGCCTGGCATATTTCGCTGAGACTGCACCTCCGCCCGCTGTAGTGCCGCGCCGTAAAAAGCGCCGTGCTCAGTGGGTCCCGGAACCTTCCTCCACCCGTCAAAGCTCGCCGGTTCGCCCGCCAGCTTCACCGGCTTCGTCAGTGTCTCTTCCTGACGGACAGCGGCCGCCGTCTGCCGCCGCTTCCGTCGACGACGCTGATGAGAAAGCCGCGTTGGGGGAGGATGATTCCTGCTCTCTCCTGGCATCGGGCAGTGAGGATTGGGCGAGCTCTGTGGATCTCGCGCCCTCTGTCCGCGCATCGTCAGGCAAAAGAGCTAGCATCGAGTCAGAGCTGATGCGCATACTCGCACAGGCCGCGCGAGCCTCGGCCTCGAGTGGTCTACGCCTGAACAGCCTCCTCACAACCGTCTGGATGGATATTTTCTTCCTGGGGAGCGCGCTTCGCCTGCGTCCAGACCAGCGCCCTTTCTTCCTGAGTTACATGAAGAAGTCGCTAAGTCTTGGAACGCCCCCTTCTCAGCTAGAATGCGCTCTTCTGTTTCGCTAGCATTCTCCGCTGTTGACGATGCTAAAAACAGAGGTTACCATTCGCTGCCGCCGGTCGAAGAAGCGATAGCAGCCCACCTATGCCCGCCCTCCGCTGGACGGCGCGCTAAGCTGGCGCTGCCTTCAAAAGCTTGCCGCATGACGTCATCCCTGCTCGGTCGCGCTTTCTCCGCCGCTGGGCAGGCTGCGTCAGCGCTGCATACTATGGCCACCCTGCAAATTTTCCAGGCCGATCTCCTCCGAAAGCTGGACGAGAAAGGACCAGATGCAATTTGCGTGCCAGACTTGAGAAGTGCTACGGACCTCGCTCTCCGCGCTACTAAGTCTGCTGCACAGGCCATAGGACGGAGCATGGCCTCTCTCACTGTGACTGAGAGACAGCTGTGGCTAACGCTCTCTGAGATGTCTGAGTCTGAGCGCGCCGCGTTCCTAGACGCTCCGCTTTCTCCTTCTGGCCTCTTCGGAACTTCCGTCAAAGATTTCGCGGAAAGATTCGCAGAGGTACAGAAAGCGTCACAGGCTATGAAGCACTTCCTGCCGAAGCGCTCCAGTTCTGCAGCAAGCCGTGCGAAACCGTCTGCTCAGAGCTCACAGCCTCAGCCTCCGCCCACCGCCGCCACATTGCAGCGCCGAAAGGCCCGAAGCGCGAGACCGCGCTCTCGCTCATCTGGCCGCCGCCCCGCCCCGTGTGGGCCGCGGCCCAGGATTGCGGTAAAGCCCGAGGCCCCGAAGTCGTCCTAGCACGCCTAGGGAAACGACAGTGTCCAAGTCCCGCCTCGGCCGGACTTCCACCAAAACTCATCGCTCGTTCAGTTCCAAGAAATGTGACTGTTCCAATGTATTTTGCAGTCAACAAGCTGGTTCCACTGCCTGCTTGCCTGCACACAAATGCCGTTTTCACGGCTACCCAGATAAATCCCACAAAGAGTGTATTTTCTGGTGTCCCGGCCACGGCCGATGGTGTTATGAGTGTAGACAAAATGCCCACTGCCCAGTGCCCATTCCTACACACAAGCACAGCCCGTAACACAGGGCTCGCGCACATAAAATCGACCCAGTTCGATTGCGCATTAAACGTAGCAGATGTGCCCACTGCCCAGTGCCCACAATCACTACGTTCTGCATGTCTCGAGGTTTCTGTAAAAACGAAACCAACGTGCATTCGCTCTGCTCAGGCGGACAATGCTCTCGGTGTGGTAAATGTGCCCGCTATCCTGCGCCCACATCCACACATAGACATGACAAGTCCTACGGGACTCGCCCAGCCCTCCCCCTCTTGGTTAACCACCGCAGAGGAGTCGAGCGCGGGCAATCTGCCCGCTGTTATCAGCACGCCCTCTACCTCGAATGTCATAAGCGCGACGCTTATGTTGCAGCACACCGAAGCTCCTCTGTCGCTGAGCGACCAGAGCGCGCTTCACATTCAACCCCTAGCCATTCATGCAGATGCATGGGCGAGGCTACCCGGGGTTTCGAAGTGGGTGCTAGACATTATAGAAAGAGGCTATTAGCTACAGTTTCGCCGCCGCCCTCGCCGCTATGCGACGCGCGTCGAGACCACGGTAAAAACAGAAGTAGCACACCTACTTCGAGCTGAAATTTTGAAACTATTGAGCAAAGGGGCCATAGAGCCGTTATCTCAAGCTCAGAGCGAAGGAGGGCTATACAGCAGATACTTCCTGGTACCGAAAAAAGACGGGGGTCTCAGACCCATACTAGATCTAAGGCAACTGAACAGAGTGCTTGCAAAGCGACAGTTCAGAATGCTCACGACCAGAAAAATCCTCGCGCAGATTCGCCGAGGAGATTGGTTTGTGTCAATAGATCTGAAAGACGCGTATTTTCAAATACAGATAGCGTCACGTCACAGGCGATATTTGAGATTCGCCTTCGAGGGCCAGGCATATCAGTACACAGTCCTACCGTTCGGCTTGTCCCTAGCACCCCGTACATTTACGATGTACATGGACGCAGCGCTCGCACCCCTCAGACTACAGGGCATGCGAGTATTGAACTACTTGGACGATTGGCTGATTCTAGCTCAATCTCACTCGGTGCTCATAGAGCACAGGACCATTTTACTCGATCACCTCGAGAATCTGGGTCTCAGAGTCAATTGGGCGAAGAGTTCTCTGTCCCCCAGACAGATAATATCCTTTCTGGGCACAGAACTGGACTCGCTGTCTATGATAGCGCGACTGTCACCACAGCGCGTACTAGACATTCAGCGCGCAGCGAGCTCTTTCCGCTGCGGCGCATCTGTCCCGCTCAAGAAATTTCAGAGGATGCTAGGTCTCATGGCCTCAGCATCATCAGTACTTCAGCTGGGCTTGCTTCGCATGCGCCCGCTACAGTTCTGGCTGAAAGCGCGAGTGCCGCACCGAGCGTGGGCTTCCGGTCTGCTTCGTCTCAAGGTCAATCAGAAATGCATCGCAGCTCTGAAACCTTGGAAAGCAAACGAATGGTACCAATCAGGTGTAAGCCTGGGGACTTCCTCGAGTGTGAAGGTAGTGTCTACAGACGCATCCACCTCGAGATGGGGAGCGCTGCTCGAGGGCAGACCGTTCTTCGGCCAATGGTCAGAACGGGAGAAGCTTCTGCACATAAACTGCCTCGAAATGCTGGCAGTAGACAACGCGCTGACGCGTTTTTGTCCCCAAATACGAGGACACCACGTCCTGGTCCGCTCGGACAACATGTCAGTGGTGTCCTACATAAATCGCCAGGGCTGCCTCAGGTCCCGAAACCTGCACAGGCTGACAGAACGCCTCCTGGTGTGGGCTCAGCGCAACCTCCTCTCGCTGAGAGCAGCGCATGTGCCAGGGCTCCTAAACGTAGGACCGGACAGACTGTCCAGGAACTATGTGAGGAGGGACCTCCTGTCTCAGGCCAAGGGCTCGATTTGGCATCCGCGCCCAGAGCTGTGGTCCCTTCATGTTTGGGCCATCAACGGGTACCCGCTGACCTCCCAAGCGGAGTGTTGAACACGATCACGCAGGCTAGAGCTCCGTCTACGCGACGTCTCTATTCCTCGAAATGGTCAGTGTTCTCCAGCTGGTGCACAGCTCGTGGTGTGTCGCCCCCAGACTGTGGGGTGACGGAGGTTCTCTCCTTCCTACAAGAGCTGTTGGACAAGGGCAGGACCCCTTCCACGCTCAAAGTTTATGTGGCGGCCATAGCAGCGTTCTCAAAAACAACGCTTGGTCAGTCAATAGGAAGGAACGATTTAGTCATCCGTTTCCTTAGAGGAGCTAAGAGACTGAATCCTCCCAGACCTCCCTCAGTCCCTGTATGGGACCTTTCTACGGTGCTGGAAGCCATGAAAGGTGACCCATTCGAGCCTTTACAGACGATTGATCTTAAACACCTGTCTTTCAAGACAGTGTTTCTTCTGGCTCTCGCTTCAGTGAAGCGCATAGGGGACTTACACGCGCTCTCAGTAAGCGTGACGTGCATGGAGTTTGGGCCTAATGACTCAAGAGTTATACTCAAACCTAAGCACGGTTATGTTCCAAAATCCCTCAACACACCGATTAGGGCGCAGGTCATTTCCCTGTCAGCCCTACCGGTCTCTGGCGAGGAAGGAGGAGACCTGTTTGTCCCTTTGTCCAGTCAGGGCATTAAGAGCTTATGTGTCTCGCTCATGGGATTGCCTTGCAAGATATATGTATGGAGGCAGGCTGGGCCTCCCCGTCTACATTTATAAGGTTTTATAACCTTACAACAATGTGTGCTGTTGTTGGGTGCACAAACAACGCGAGCTTATGAATGGGACCTGTTTCCAACATAAACGGAGCCGCTTGACCTGTTTCCCAGCACCCCACGCACTCCATTCAATGCCCAAAGACGAGACAAAAACAAGAGAATGGTTAGCAGCCCTAAAGCTAAAAAAAAATCCACCGAAGAGAGTTTATGTCTGTTCTTACCATTTCATCAACCACAAACCAACGGAGCTCCATCCGAATCCGGAGTTATTCCTTGGTTATGAACGACAACCAGTTAAGAAAAGGCGAAAACTCATCAGGTGCAAGGATAACTTGGAGGTACAAGTTAACACGAGTCAGGCATCAGCTTCGACCAGCAACACTGAAGTGCAGAAGGAGCAGGAAGAGCCTCGTAAGTAATTCGTTTATGCGACATCTTTATTTCGCATGATTGCATGCATAAATAATGAACTGTTACAGAAAATACATGATTTATCCTTTAGCAATTCTTTTTAATTAACCTAAATGTAGCCTAATGCTCCGCACTGCTGTGCTTAAGTTGGCTAACAGTGTTGTGATTGTCTTCTCTGGGTGACCAATTTAACTTACCCAGTTTGTGTTTCCATTGCTTACATAGATTACAGTGCATGCACCCACTTCCACTCTGACACAACTCCGGAGACTTCATTCTTGGATGAGCAACAGACATCCACAACCCATGAGCATGGTAAGTTAGCCTAATACATTGCTTTTTATTCAGTTAGACTCTAACCTGTATTATGCAAAACTATGTTGGTAGGTTAACCAGAGATGATAGTGAGTTAAGTGTCTAGATGTAGGCTATACAGTTTTAGTCCCTGGTGTCTGACAGATGGTAAACTGAAATCTTAATAATGAACAGGGGTGCCTGAACTTTTGCATAAAACTGTAATTAGTATTGGTATTCCTATAGATAACATGACTTACCTTGCCATCTGCTACTGAAGTAGTAGAGCACAACATTATGCCTGAAACCTGATTTGATTTTCATTGTCAACTTAGATTGCAATGGGGACACCTCTTCTGACACAACCATCAAAACAGCGACCCAGTGGGAAGACCCTGCCTTACTGCATTATGGTTATTCAAAGCTGCGCACCAACACTAAAGAAGTCCGTCATCAAGCAACACAGTGCAGTGTGGCATATAATATTCTTCTAAATGATTCAGACTCATTACTGTACACTGGTATTCCACTTCAAACATTTAATACTCTTGTTTCAGTGCTTGAACAGTTTGCTGGGGCTTTTAAAATGTCTGTAAGAGACCAAGTACTACTAACATTAATGAAATTAAGATTGAACCTCATGATTGGTGTTCTGAGCAGACGGTTCTTCATATCAGAGAGCTTGTCGAGTAAGATTATATCTTACTGGATTGACAAATTGGAGGAAGTTACAAGAAACCTCACCCCTTGGCTTCCTAGGGAAACAATTCAGGCGACTATGCCACTTGCTTTTAAAACGAATTACCCCAAGACAACATGCATTTTGGATTGTAGTGAGAGCTTGTTACAAAAACCCAAAAACCTAGACTCAAGAGGAGAGTCCTATAGCCATTATTACTCCCATAATACAGTTAAGTACCTTGTAAGTATTGCTCCATGTGGATTAATAATGTTTGTCTCTGCAGCTTATGGTGGACGCTGTAGTGACAAGTTTATTACTATGGACTCTGGGATTCTGGAGTACTTACAACCGGGTGATGAGGTCATGGCAGACCGTGGATTCACAATTAGAGACATACTCTTTGAAAGGAAAGTTAACCTAGTCATACCCTCATTCACAAAAAAAAGGTGCACAACTTTCTGAAGAACAGGTAACTTCCACAAAATTAACGGAATGCATAGCTGATATAAAAAATTGGATGACTAGTAATTTCCTACTACTTAATTCTGAAAAAAACTGAGATTCTAATTATTGGACAAAAACATCCTCACGTAATAATCTAGAATACTCTCTAACACTTGATGGCTGCTCTGTTAAGTCCTCATCGTCGGTTAGGAACCTGGGTGTGCTCTTTGATACCAATCTTTCATTTGAAAGCCATGTTTCTAGCATCTGTAAAACCGCATTCTTCCATCTTAAAAATATATCTAAATTACTCCATATGCTCTCATTGACAAATGCGGAACAGTTAGTTCATGCATTCATGACCTCAAGGCTAGATTATTGTAATGCTCTACTGCGTGGTTGCCCTGCACGCTTAATAAATAAACTACAGCTGGTCCAAAACGCAGCAGCTCGAGTTCTTACCAGAACCAGGAAGTATGACCATATTAGCCCAGTTCTGTCAACACTGCACTGGCTCCCTATTAAACATTGTATACATTTTAAAATATTGCTGATTACTTACAAAGCACTAAATGGTTTAGCTCCGCAGTACTTGAGCGAGCTCTTAACGCATTATAGTCCTTCACGTCTATTGCGATCCCAAAATTCCGGCCAGTTAATAATACCTAGAATATCAAAATCGACTGCTGGCGGTAGATCCTTTTCCTATTTAGCACCAAAACTTTGGAACAATCTTCCTAACATTGTCCGGGAAGCAGACACACTCTGTCAGTTCAAAGCTAGACTAAAAACACATCTTTTTGACCTAGCATACACATAACACATTATAGACTTCTATAATTCCATATTAGCACGGACGCCCTGGCTCACTGCTGGCCCCGGGACCTGCGCAAGTATGCGTTTCCCCCAGTGAGCCTTCTTGCACAGACACTGTGCAAGGTCAGGGAGAACGAGGAGCAGGTCCTTCTAGTGACGCCGTATTGGCCCACCAGGACTTGGTTCACGGAACTCATGCTCCTCGCGACAGCCCCTCCTTGGCCGATTCCTCTGAGGAAGGACCTCCTTTCCCAGAGACGGGGCATTCTATGGCACCCGCGTCCAGACCTCTGGAAACTCCATGTCTGGTCCCTGGACGGGACGCGGAGGTTCTAGGTGGTCTACCACAGGCAGTGGTGGACACCATCACTTCCACTAGAGCCCCCTCTACGAGGCGCCTCTATGCGTTGAAGTGGAACCTGTTCGTCGATTGGTGTTCCTCCCGTCAGGAGGACCCCCGAACTTGCCCGATCAGAGTCGTGCTTTCCTTCCTGCAAGATGGGTTGGAGTGAAGGCTGTCTCCCTCCACCCTCAAAGTGTATGTCGCTGCAATAGCAGTGCATCACGATGCAGTAGAAGGTAAGTCTTATGGGGAAGCACGACCTTATCATCAGATTCCTTAAGGGTGCTAGGAGGTTAAATCCACCTCGTGTTTTGCACTCTGTACCCTCTTGGGACCTAGCTCTGGTACTTAGAGCTCTTCAAAGTCCTCCCTTTGAGCTTTTGTTGACAGTAGAGCTTAATATCCTGTCCATTAAGACAGCGCTCCTGTTAGCATTGGCCTCTTTCAAGAGGGTCGGGAATCTGCAGGCTTTTTCGGTCGACGAATCGTGCCTAGAGTTCGGGCCGGGCCTTTCTCACGTTGTATTGAGACCCCGGCTCGGATATGTGCCCAAGGTTCCTACCACTCCCTTCGTGGATCAGGTAGTCAACCTGCAAGCGCTGCCCCAGGAGGAGGCAGACCCAGCCCTAGCTTTTCTCTGTCCCGTCCGCGCCCTGCGGGTTTATATAGACAGAACGCAAAGCTTCAGGACCTCAGATCAGCTCTTTGTCTGTTACGGAGGCCAGCAGAAGGGGAAGGCTGTCTCCAAGCAGAGGTTAGCTCATTGGTTAGTGGATGCTATCACCCGAGCGTATGAGTCTCTGGGTGAGCCTTGTCCTCCCAGGTTGCGCGCTCACTCTACTAGAGGTGCTGCCGCTTCCTGGGCTTTGGCTCAAGGCGCCTTGCTGACAGACATCTGTAGAGCTGCGGGCTGGGCGACACCGAACACGTTCGCTAGGTTCTATAGCCTACGTGTGGAACCTGTTTCCTCCCGAGTACTCGCTACGGCCAGTGGTGCGAGGGAATAGGTTGTGTTGGCTTGCTACGCCACTCCGCGCCTCGGCCGGATACGTGCGTCTTTTGCTCCGTATGGCGTCCAACGTTGGTGAGCCTCGTGAGTTCCTCCATCACCCCTTCGGTGCCAGGCGTGGCGGACCACCCGGGGTTAGAACATATGTGTATTCCAGGCCTTTTTCAGGCAGACTGGGCTCCAAGACGTTTTCCATCCACTATCTTGAAATCACTGAATCTCTGAGATAACAGTTCACTGAGTGTCTGGTGATTTTTATTGGGGACAGGGCATTTAATCTCTAGGAGCTCACAGGAGTTGATGATTCCATCCGGACTTGCTGATAACCATGGCTCTGCACCACATACAACTGTGCCTGTGTGTGTTATGTTTATTCCCTGTTCTTGCAATTGGTTGCAAGCTGTTTCTTCCTTTTCTTTCCCATAATTAGTGGCATAGTTACCACGAAAGCTGGGGTAAAAGTGCTCACACAAAAACGTTTCACTATTTGTGCCTGCACGTACAGGCACCTTCTTTGCTGAACTGGCTGTAATTCTTAGTTTCCTAGAACTGTGCCACAGATTAGATGCACTCTGCCCCCTCGTCTCAAGTTCCAGTGTATCAGCTTGTTTGCCATCCATATTAACATAAGCCTGATATAATTTCTAGCATTTCACACAACTCAGATCCAGTGGCGATTTCTTTAAGACTGCAAGGGAAGCTCGGCTTCCCCTATAATGTCAAAAAATGAATGGTCAAATATGTACTATTGTATTAACATTTTATTGACTAAAAATGCGTTAGAAAACGTTCATCTCAAAGACGAGTTCGTACAGGATCAGTTACATGCTTCGAAACTGGATAAATGCTGCGATTATGTCCCGCCCACGGAAGCTCAGCTTCTCTGGGGGTGAATGAGGAATGGGCTGGCCTGGACTCCGGGCTTCTGCGTGATGATTGGAGGGTCTGTCGAAAGGCTGCGTCTCCTTTTGATTGACAGCGATTTTATACAATAAAAAGTCGCTGATGTTGAAGCTGTTCGAGCTCAGTCCCATCGCGGATTTTTTAAAGACAAACTGCTGCAACCTATTTCTTGGTATTTGCTTGTCGAAATTGCTAGCCAATTTTCATAATACATTTCACACAATTATACATTTATACCTTTATTATATTATTACTTGTTATATATTTTTATATTATTATTAGTAATAATTCAAAAAGAATTATTAAAATAATTAAAAAAACATATTATTAGTAGCATTATTATTATACTTTATTATATTATTATTTATACCTTTATTATATTATTACATTAATTTTTCACAGAGCATTTTCTTGAAAAGGAACGTAGAATTTACGTATTAAATAAATGAATAATTTGTATGATGTAGGCCGAAAATGAGCTTCCCCTCTTTGAAAGACCAGCAGCCGCCACTGCTCAGATCACTGTCATGATTTTGATGTGACAGAAAAGTTAAATCATTGATGGTTCCCTGTTCTTTAGAACTGCCCTGTTGTTCTGCTGATGGAGTGGCATTGTAACACTTTTCCAGTAGCGTGTTCTTGAGAAGGAATAGAGGTTTTGTTTGAGATGTGTCCACTCTCTCTCTAAAGTTTTTGTGGGACTGATACTGTGGTGTGTTTGGGAGTTGACTGCCAATTGCCCTAGTCTCTCCCTCATACTTATCCTCTGCCTTGTGGTGCCTAAAATCAATCTGGCTCAGACGCTTGGGCTGAAGGTTCTTGGATGTCCCTTCATTCCATCTCTGCTGCGCATCAGTACATGCAAGCCCTGTCTTTCCACTAACCACTGCATTCTGGACCTGAATCAGCCATAATGATAAATTGTTGTTGATTACAGGTGAAACTCGAAAAATTATATTGTGCAAAAGTTCATTTATTTCAGTAATTCAACTTAAAAGGTGAAACTAATATATTATATAGACTCATTACATGCAAAGTGAGATGTCAGAGAGAGAATAGAGGGCACTAGTCATCAAACTGACAGGTTTATTGCCCTCAAAGCCACGCCCCTTTTTGACCGTGGGAATATTCCCACGCTAGCTCCTCCCACTTATGGGCTGCACGTACACCGTGGGAAAAACTGACTTATGCCACGCCTCCTTATGGGTTGAACATCTGAAGCGTGGGAAATTTTCCCTCAGTAGTTCTAAATGGTGTATGTTCAAAAAACAATGTATATTCAAACTTTTTAAGAAATGTACAATAAAGATCAGTGTTTTTTATTTATTAAAGAAGACAGATGTACATTCATCACTTTTAAAACGTTAAAACATCAATGAAATAAGTTTAAATTGCATCTTTCTCTAAAAGAGTTATTAAAAAATTAGCTACACAGTAAATTTGAAATCCAGAAATCAACACCAATAGAGTTAATTTCAACACTTTAAAAGTGTATATATGGGAAACACCCACAAAGTGTTAGTTCAACACTTTCAAAAGTGTTGCCTCTCGCAACACCGACACAGTGTTACAATATGAACACTAAGAGAGTAAAATATTAACACCAATGCAGAGAACAACAACACTGTTACAGAGCTGGGTGCAGTTAAAATTCTACACTGTTCTGGTGTTGACCTAACACTTTTAATAGAATGGAAATCACAATCTTCTCAGCCTTATAGGAGTCAAATATTACACCATCCTGGTGTTGATAAAACAAATAAAAACACTAAGGGAGTTACCAGTTTTTCTTATTAGTGTTCTGCATCTGCCACTTTAAAGAACTGTAAAGTAAACTCACAAATAATTTAATCTGAAAAGAACAACTTCAATTTGAAATAATCACCACTCTATATTACTCTTTCAAACCTTTATTTCAAAACAATCCAGAAAGTTAAATTGTAACCTCAGTCTGGGATCATAGTAGAATTCTGTTCATTGTAAAGTTAAAAATAAAGGCAAAATGCAAACAGTTGTTTTAACAAACTAGTTTTTTATTAACTAACAAGCCCCTTTACATCATAGGTTAACTTTTAAAATAAATGATGAGGGCACAATATATAGACATTTCTGTCACCAGAATTATATGAAAGCTGCTTATTCAAATGGTCTGTAATACCTCAAGTCCTGTACATGTCAGTGAATGTAAGTCCCGTGTCAGTGAAGTTGATTGAGTACCTTCAACTTTGCAACAGTACAGCAGTGCATGAGTCAACAACATTCAGCAGATGAAGAACAGTTGCAGAATATGAGTGGATCAGTTGTGTCCAGTTGCTAACAGTAAAGTTCAGTGCAAAGTTGTTTCACAGAGAAGGAAAGGCTGTGCAGATCCAACTTTCTCGAAAAATTCTGGAGTGCTGGTTCCCTAGACAACACAAAACCAGACCAATTACAATCCAATTACAATACAATTTGTGTTTTATAAATACAGCAAGTTTATGGTGGAAAAAGTTTAACCATCTTAGACTTTCGTGACTCAAACAAGAAACTATTTTGGTTAGATTAAGACTTGAATTTACTGATTTCCAAGTAAATTAAATACTTTATTCATCCAAAAATGTGTACTCTGTCATTAATTATTCACCCTCATGTTGTCCAAACCAGTAAGAGTTTTGCTCATCTTCAGAACACTTCATGATGATATTTTTAATGAAATCTAAGAGATTTCTGTCCCTTGATCGACAGCCTTTTCAACTACCACTTCCAAAGCCACGGAAAAATATAAAGGAAATCACAAGTAATCCATGTGACTCCAGTGGTTTGACCTCAATTTTACAACAATTTTAACTCAACTTTATTTACAAGATATTAATCTTCAATGCACAATCACACAACAACATCTGCTCTCGCATTAACAACATGCACGAGTTGTAATGTTCTCATGAACGCATGTTGGAAATTAATATTTTATAAATTAAGTGGTAAACTTTTTTTGCTGCAAACAGCACTTGCGTAGTTGAATAAAATGTGTGTTAAACCTCTGGAGTCACATGGAGTACTTTAATGATGTACCTTTACACCTTTCTGGGGCTTGAAAGTGGTAGTTGCGTGGACTGTCAATGAGGGACAGGAACCTCTCAGATTTCATTAAAAATATCTTCATTTGTGTTGTGAAGATGAAAGAAAGTCTTGCATGTTTGGAATGACATGAGGGTGAGTAATTAATGGCAGAATTTCCATTTATGGGTGAACTAACCCTTTAAGAATAAATTAAGACACACACCTTAAGAAATCTCACTAAATAGTCAGCTGCCAGAAGAATCTTTGCTCCGTTGTTGTGGCTTTGTGATGTAGGGGGCAGGCGATGGGCAGAGATTTCCCAATCAGTTGAGTCTAAAATTAAACAGTAAGAAAACATACCTGTCAAATCATGAAAAGGTTTGAAAACTCATTTTAAGTAAAAAAATATATATACTTTTGTAAAATAATTTGACTGGACAAATTCAAAATGAGTGTTATGAAACACAGAAAATATAGTCATACCAAATAGCAACAAAGCTCTGATTATTTTTAGGGCCCAAGCCCTGAAAGGGCGAAGGCCCTATTGTTTCCGGTAGGATTATTTATTAGGGCCCAAGCCCTGAAAGGGCGAAGGCCCTATTGTTTCCGGTAGGATTATTTATTATTATTATTATTATTTTTCTGTCAACCTTTCGGGCACTTTTGAGACCCTTAACGTGCTCGAAAACTCTTGAAACTTTGCACACAGGTCAGAACCCGCGGCCATCAGGGCCGGGCTGAAGCTGGTACCCGGGCGTGGCAGGGGGTCTCAACAGCGCCCCCTTGAACGGGGTCCGAAAACTTGGTCCATAAATCAGACACGCTTGTGTAATGGAGATCTACTGGTTAAGGAAATTTGTCAACAATATGGGGTGTCTAGCCAGGACACGGAAGGCAGGGATAGTCGTTGAATGGTTTTAATAAATATACTTCTAAAATACAGATGCACAGGCACTATTTCTCATAAACTTTACAGTGAAGGTGTGGTTCTAAATGAAAGGAAATAAACATCAATATTACTTACATAAACACAATTTAGTTAACTGAATAACTATCTCTAGTCACTTAAATAAACAGTGCTAAACATGTCCTGAAACGTAACTACAATGAGAACATATAAGTTACACATACAACAGATATAAAGGCTGTCACTGACTATAAACATTAACATAAATTACTAATATAAACTTATCTATATGATATAGTTTCAACTTACTTGTGGTCACTGACGCACACAAACACAATGTGAAGATTAGCTTAACTGAAACTGAAACTGAACTGACAGCCGTTCTCTACAAGCCAGGGCATGTCGCAACATGTCAGAAAAGGGGCGTGGTCTGAACGAACACTCGCTGTACATGCTCTGTCCATGTTCACATCACTTGAGCCTTTTGCACAGCCGCCCCATAATTCACGGTGTGAATTATCTCCTGGAAAGGCTCAACTATCCACAGAAGCTGCTGTCGAGGCATTATCCGGGATGGCTGGCAGCTCAATGAGCTTGGCCACTGGTCTGGTGTAGGTCCTCCCGTCCACCTGCACCTCAGCAGTCCTCACTTTACCATCGACACTCCTAATGGTCTTCGTGACTCGTCCCACGGGCCACAATGCACGAGGTAACCTTTGGTCAATTACCATCACCACTGTACCAACAGTGAGGTTGTCTGTCTCCTTTACCCATTTCTGCCTTGACTGCAAGAAAGGTAAGTAGCTCCGTATGAAATGGGTCCAAAACTGGTCAGCTAACACCTGACTGTGCCGCCATCTTCTCCGACTGAGAATCTCCGACTCAGGGTACACCACTTGAGGAAGTGACGAGTCGGGCCGCCCCATAAGGAGGTAGTTGGGGGTTACGGGATCCACATCGGCTACATCTGTCGACACATAGCCCAGTGGCTTGGAATTGAGGATTCCCTCTACCTCAATCAGAACTGTCTGCAAGACTTCTTCGGTCACTGTCTGTGCTCCCAAAGTAACGTAGAGTGCAGCCTTAATTGATCTGACTTCCCGCTCCCAGGCTCCACCAAAGTGAGGTGCATTTGGTGGGTTGAACTGGAAACGGATCTGGTGCTTAGCCAACTTGGTCTGCAGCTCTTCACACATGGCCTCAAAACTTGCCTTGAGCTTGTGCTCCCCTCCGCGGAAATTGGTCCCACAGTCAGAGAGAAGCTCGAAGGGAGTTCCCCGTCTAGCCACGAACCTTCTGAGTGACATAAGGAACGAGTCGGTATCCATGTTGGGCAGCACATCTAGGTGAATGCACCTGGTGGTCATACACTTAAAAACAATTCCCCATCTCTTTTCCGTACTCCGACCTCGCTTGACCTGGAACGGGCCAAAGCAATCGACTCCTGTTGAATAAAATGGAGGCTTCCGGAGGCGGAGACGACAAGGGGGCAGATCTGCCATCTTAGGAATAGCAGGCTTTGCTCTCCATTTCTGGCACTCTGGGCAGGATCTCTGATGACGACGCACAGCTTCTCGGCCTTGGAGGATCCAAAATTTGCGTCGGAGCTCTGCAAAGACCCTCTCCGATCCAGAATGGAGTAACTTGTTGTCATACTGTCGTATGATAAGTTTGGTAATATGGTGCTTGGGTTCCAGCACAATTGGGTGTACGATATCTTCTTCCAGACTAGTAGAACGTCGCAATCTACCACCTACTCGGATAAGACCCCTAGAGACGTCGTACTCTGGAGTAGTGTTGTTTTTGGCGGCCTGTTTTAATTTTAGTTTTAGTCTAGTCTTTGTGTCAAGCTGTCGTTTTAGTTTTTATTAGTTTTAGTCACGTTCACACTCTTTTTAGTCTAGTCAAGTTTTAGTCGACGAAAACTGATGACATTTTAGTCTAGTTTTAGTCGACGAAAACTGATGACATTTTAGTCTAGTTTTAGTCGACGAAAACTGATGACATTTTAGTCTAGTTTTAGTCAACGAAAACTGATGACATTTTAGTCTAGTTTTAGTCAACGAAAACTGATGACATTTTAGTCTAGTTTTAGTCGCAAAAACTGATGACATTTAAGTCTAGTTTTAGTCAATGAAAATTGTATTTTAGTCTCTTTTAGTAATGCAATTCTATTTAACCCAGTCAATATAGAATTTCAAACAAGGTTATCTTATTATATTTAGTATATTTAGGGCTGTGACGGTGGCAGTTTTTTTAGTTTTTTTTTTACCACCGCGGTAATGGACCAACTACCGGCGGTGGTTGGGGGGTTATTTAAAAAATAAAAAATAAAAACTCGTTTTATATTTCCACACAAAGACGCGTGATATAGCCTATACTCTGCGCTCTGAGAGGGATGTGGGACACGAGCAGGAAAGAGACCATCGATCTCTTCATGATATCTTCGTGTTTTCTACTTTATGTGAATTGGTCTGAAGAGCGAATTTTATCCTCCACAAGGGCGAGATATTTAGGCTATGTTTGAGATTGCGCTGCCAGAGAAAGTGAAACTAAAAATCACCCGCGCGTGTGAAACGCGTTTTACAACTAAACTTGACGCGCCCTGTCTAATATAACAAGCACAAACGGTGTTAAAAAGAATTTGACATGCAAGTACAAATGTAGGCTATCTGTCCTACAGCGTTTTTCTACTTTACCACAGTAAATAATACGAATATAATAGGCCTAATTAAATGCGAGCCAATGAAGAAACGTTTATAATCCCTTTAGAAAATGGGTGAGACGTGAGTGAAGATTTAGGAAAAGAAACAAGAGATTCCATGCAGGGATGAGTCACGATTTTTGGATATTCGATTAGTTTATTTAATTATAGAACATCGAATAGGTTGTGCGATTATTCTCTAAAATAAAATCTCCATGTTCTGGTGCTGATGCGGTGACGCGTTCATGTAACCAGAGACGCTGCTAACATACAGCTGTCACAAAGAACCGGCAAAAGTAATGATTATGAATGTGTCAAATATATCAATGAGACATTTTAATAGAATAACTAATGGAGTAATATTGTTAAATTCGCTGATAATCGGGTGACCAGGTCGCAAACCAGAATTTAAAGCCGACAAAGCTATGGGTTCACGCACAACTCTCTCATTCGTCGTGACGTTATAACATTTCGTCTCGTCTCGTTTTGGTCAAAGAAAATGAAGAGACATTTTAGCATAGTTTTTATTTTGTAAACCACATTTAGTCTCGTTTTTATTCGTCAACGATATTGCATTATACATGTATTTTAGTCATCGTCACATGACCAGCATTTACGTCTCGTCTCGTCTCGTTTTCGTCAGGTGATAACGGTTCGTTGACGACAATATTTCGTCATAATTTTCGTTGACGAAAGCAACACTACTCTGGAGCAAGTGACAAGAGCCGACTGCTGGATGAAAGTGCTTTCCCTGTTTTTAGGCACTTGACTTCCTCTGGAAAGCTATCATATTGCGCTCTCTGAAGGATTCTGAGTTCTGCTTCTGCGTAGTCATCTGCACTGAGGGTGCTTGATTGGGAGGCCGCCCCATGCAGTGACCTACTCATTGCCTCAAGGAGATCTTCAAAGGTAGAGTGGTCTTCAGCGGCTGGGATCTCTGGAGCAGTAATGGCTGACATAATGCCACAGAACGCAGGCCTCTTCATCTCTGTCTCATCTGGGACCTCCACGAAAGAAGTTGTGGCTGGCCAACTCTCACGTGGTAGCCAAAGTAAGGCAGGACCTTGGCTGAATTGGTTTGGCTTGGCTAGGTTGGATAGTGTCATCCAACCCTTCCTCCCTTCCGTTGGATAGCGCTGGATCATCTGGGCAAGCTGAGCTCCGGTAAGGGCGGCACAGCGCTCAAGGCGTGGCATTGACTGTTGTTTCTTCGGTGCCACTCTTGAGCGTGCCAGCACAAAGGCTACATGGACTTGGCCATGAGGATCCTCACCACGTAGGTAAGCAACTGACCCATAGGCGGACTCTGATGCATCACAGAAGATGTGAAGTTCGAGGGTGATGGCACTTACATCAATGTCCGGTGGGAAGTAGCTCCGGGAGAGACTGACCGTTGGGAGCTGAGGGAGCTCTTTTTCCCATGTAGTCCAGGCTTGCAGGAGGTCGACCGGTAAGTTTGGGTCGTCCCAGTCACGGTCTTTGGCCCACAGTCTCTGGACCAAAACTTTGGCCCTTGTGGTGAAGGGCAGGATATGACCTAGGGGATCATACTGGCTTGCTAGTACCTTATAGATATTTCGCATGGTCGTCTGGCTTGGAGCAATCGGGCGATGCCTGTAATGGAGTGTGTCCTCCATGAAGTGCCAGCTGAGGCCTAGCGTCATTTCTTGAGCTTCACCATGTATCTGAGAAACCCATCTTTCGCTGCTGTCAGACTTGGCTTCCTTAGGCAAGTTGCAAATCACCTCTGGCTGGTTACTGGCCCACTGACGAATATCGAAGCCACCTGCAGCTAGAAGGGTTCTAAGCTTCGTCACAAGGTTACTGGCTTCTTCTACGGTGGGTAGACTCTGCAGACAGTTATCAACGTAGAAACACTGTTCTACACTGTGGCGGACCTTTTCCCCTGGTTTACTTGACTCATTGACGTGTTTCTGAAGAGCAAAGATCGCGCAGCAGGGACTGCACGTCGTCCCGAACGGCAGAACCTCCCACTGGTACACTGATGGTTGTTTGTCCGTTTTTAGATCCCTCCAAAGGAACCTCAGCAAGGGCTTGTCTCTGTCCAGCAGGCAGACCTGGTGAAACATCCCTTTAATGTCTCCACTTACTGCGACTCGATGCTCCCTGAAGCGCAGGAGGACTCCAAGGAGTGAGGGTCCTAAGGCTGGACCAGGAAGGAGGTAGTTATTCAGACTTTGTCTGCCAAGCTGGAAGCTGCAGTTGAAAACAATCCGTTCCTTGCCATTGTGTCTGACCATGTGGTGGGGCAGAAACCACGACTGCTCGGATGAGTCCGCCTCGCAGGAGTCAATCTTGGTGGCGTACCCAGCAATCTCCAGTTTCTTGATCTCCTCCTGGTAGGTAGATGCACGCAGTGGGTCTTGTACTAACCTCTTCTCTGTGTTTCGCAGGTTCTTCATCACAACTTCCTTTGAAACTTGCAGCTTGGGCATGTTTGGGACTCGTAGAAGGGGTGTAGCGTACCGATGCACTCCATTTACTTCTACACGGATGGTCTCGGCCTCTAATAGGTCCACTGAGTACTTGTCCTGTCTGGATCTGGTCACCAATCTATCACTTTTGAAAGGCAGTGTATCTAACTGCCACAACCGCTCAACTTGACTGAACAGCTCAACAGAAGGGGAGGAAACTGTGGTGAACAAGCACTGTGTGGTGGGAAGCTGTTGCTGCAGGTATTTTGCTGGACCCTGGAGTGTCCAACCGAGCTTAGTCTTGACTGCTGCAGGACCACCAGGGGGACCCAGATGCACTGGTTCAACCGGAACGATCAGATCAGCATTATCCGATCCAATCAGGAGGGTTGGCTGAGCACCATCGATGGGTGGGATTGCCAGACCTTGTAGATGCCGATATCTTCTCTGAAGCTGGGTAACTGGGTAGCTGTACTGAGAGAGGCCTAGGTGTTCACCTGTGAATGCGCCTTGAATGGAGAACCTCTTTGTTGGTTGGGAAGCTGGAGTGATCGTAAAGGACACACGTGAGCCTGACAGTATCTTGATGTCTTGGCGGATAGTACGGAGAGTGAGGTCTTCTGCCTGACCCTGTACTCCCAGGTGGCGTGCTGCAGACGAAAGCAGGATGGTTCTCTCAGAGCCATCATCCAGCACTGCATACGTGTCGAGCACTTTATCCTGGTATTGCAAATTGACTCTGACAATCTTTAACAGCACCTGACTATATCTATTTGGCTGATCCAGATAGTGAGTATCTGCTGTCGACATAATGGTGGGCTCGTTCTCACTCCTCTGGTTGACTTCGTGAAGGACGGAGAGGTGTTTCGACTTACAAAGGCGACACGGCTTCTTGAGGTCACAAGCAGAGGCTAGGTGAGAACGTCCACATCTCCAGCACCTTCTCTTGACTTTAATCCAGTCCACCATCTCTGCTTTGGTAAGCTTAGCGAAGCTCTCACATTGGCTGAGGTAGTGTTCTGCCTCACAGTAAGGACAGTATATCTTACCCTTCCCTTGGGTTCGGATAGAATGAGCTGCTTGGGAGGACGTGTCGGACAGATAGTTACTGGAACTGCCTGTCCCATGCATAACAGTAGTGATCTTAACCTTGGACTTCTGCTGCTTGAATTCTCTCTTATCCTTCTCACTGTGAGCTTGAAGTGAGGGCTCAATGTCCAGGCATCTGACTTCTGCCTTCAGCCACTCTGAAAAGTCAGTGAGCGTTAGCTTCAGTTTATCCGGGTCCTTTCTATACTTTTGACGACGAAATCTCTCTTGCTGGTGCTTGGGGAGCCTGCTTAGAAGGCGCTTCACATTGGAGCCGCAGTGGAGTTCCTCATGGCCTTCACCTCGGAGAGCTTTCAGCATCCCGACAAGCGACTGCACTCTGATGGAGAACTCGTCAAGAGCCCTATCATCTCGGATGGGGGGTAAGCGTTCCATGTCCTCTATCTCCTTCAGCACAAACTGATATGGACGTCCATAGCGTTCATCCAGTGCTTTCAGAGCTTCAGAGTAGGGCATATCAGACTCTGCATGAGCTAGCACTAGGCGATGTGCATGTGGCACCTTGACATGCTTCAGCAAGATGGCATGCTTGTAATGCTCGGACTGAGAAGGATGAAGGAGTGTGCTAAGGGAAAGACGTAGCTCCACATATTGAGCTCTATCCTCCTTGGTAAAGTCAGGAAATGTTGGGCCTTCTATATTGGGGGGTGCATGCTGATACCCGGTGGAGGGATAATGGGCCAGCATGGCTGGGTTCCCTTGGTAGAAAGGTTGGGGTACATAAGGAGGCTGATGTATTGACTGGTGCACGGGTAGAGGCATCATCTGATTGAAAGCTGGATTTACATGTAGCGATCTGGGAGGAGCCACATGTGGGAGATGTGATGTATGAGGCTCAGGTGGCACCAGATGTGGATTTCCCAACTGAAGCTCCCTTCCTTTCTCGTGTTGGCTGCTGGGTACGGCTGCGTTGGGCTTACAATTACTTGATATGGGGTAGCACGAGAGTGAGCTATATGATGAGGCATTTCTTAACAAGCCTACTGATGGCTGTAGACCCTGGGTTGACTCTCTGGGCTGAAGATGAGCTGGTGGATCATGTTCAGAATCCTGCTTGATAGCTTGAACGTCATAGCGTGGAATGAGCGTATGCTGAGGGGGTTGAGTAGCTCTGCTGAGAGGCGGAGGAAGTGTCATTTGTTCTAGCTGGTGGGTTAGTTCTGCAGCTACACTTGGGTGATCCTCAGTTCTGTGTTGGTGAGGAGTAAGGACTGGAGAAGACTGTGGCTCACCTCCTCTGTCTGGGTAGAGTTGGCGTACTGGGGTCTGATGTCGTGATGACCTCCTTGACGACTGAGCTGAGGTCCGAGGGGAATGATGCTGCAGGAAAAACTCCAAAAGCTCTGTTTGTTTCTTAGCCGTTTCACTCTGTTGCCGCGCTGTCTCCAAAGCTTGATGAACAATGGCTTCATTTGCATTATGCATTGGTGCCATTGAGGATATGCTTCTAGCAGGACTGCGTAGCTCCCTCTCCTCTTCGTGCCTGTGCATCTGCGCTAAGCTATGCTGATCTGGATATTCAACAAAAAAATCATCCAGATATCTTGGGCGTTGCACTGAGCGTTTGGGGCGCACCGGTGAAACAGGGAGGCTGATTCCTTCTTTACTGGTTGCCATATCGTTGACTCTATCCGGCTCGAAGGACCATAAATTGTAATGGAGATCTACTGGTTAAGGAAATTTGTCAACAATATGGGGTGTCTAGCCAGGACACGGAAGGCAGGGATAGTCGTTGAATGGTTTTAATAAATATACTTCTAAAATACAGATGCACAGGCACTATTTCTCATAAACTTTACAGTGAAGGTGTGGTTCTAAATGAAAGGAAATAAACATCAATATTACTTACATAAACACAATTTAGTTAACTGAATAACTATCTCTAGTCACTTAAATAAACAGTGCTAAACATGTCCTGACACATACAACAGATATAAAGGCTGTCACTGACTATAAACATTAACATAAATTACTAATATAAACTTATCTATATGATATAGTTTCAACTTACTTGTGGTCACTGACGCACACGAACACAATGTGAAGATTAGCTTAACTGAAACTGAAACTGAACTGACAGCCGTTCTCTACAAGCCAGGGCATGTCGCAACATGTCAGAAAAGGGGCGTGGTCTGAACGAACACTCGCTGTACATGCTCTGTCCATGTCCACATCACTTGAGCCTTTTGCACAGCTTGCATGTAATAATATGAAACTCGGTACATATATAGATCTCATCGGGGCGAACATCTTTCGTACTTTTACTTTTTACGCCAGCCCAACAGGAAGTCGGCTATTATGGGTTGTTTGGAAACGCATGCTGTGGAATTTGATCTACTCCTCCTACAGAATTCATCCATTCGCCTCCAAACTCGGCCAGCATGAAGTCAAGACATTGAAGACATTTTTGATATCTCGAACGGTTTGGCCGTGGCGAGGAAGCGAATTTATGGTGAATAAGGCACACAGGAAGTGTATTATAACTTCTGCATACATTAACTGATCTTGCTGAAACCTCCACAGTGTGTTCGTTGTCAGAGGCCGATCACATTGAAATGAATATTGTGAGTCAAAGTTATAGCGCCACCAACTGGCAGCAGGAAGTGTGTCACTTTCAAAATGCTTTGAAATCACCCTCTTATTTTTACCCGATTTGCTTAAAACTTTATGTGTATAATGTAGACACACGGCAGATGTAGACCTGTGAAAGGATTATTGATATCTTAGATACTGTTGCCGTGGCAACGCATCAAACTTTAATATTCTTTTCGGATGCTTTTGAGACTCTTAGTATTCTTGAAATTGGATGAAACTCGACAGACACATCACACTTATTAGCCAGTATACATGTGCAAAGTTTCAGAAACGGGCATGGTGAGGGGCTCAGTAGCGCCACCTTTGGTCAAAAATGGGTGCTTAGTTTTAAGTAGAGTCACAAAAATCGTTATGTATATTGTTCTCATCAAGCCGGACAACTTTCTAATTTATAGTCATTAGTGTTGTCAAAAGACCCGGTACTTCGGTACCAAGTCGGTACTAATTTTTTTTAAACGTCACGGTACCAGGTTTTCTCAAACCCGGTACTTGATGCGCGTGCATGCCCGAAGCGCGTGCAGTTGCGTCCTCTTCATAAAAGCGCTGATGGCGATCGGCGGTGCTGCTGCTGATGTTTTTGCGCGTGCAGATACGTTATTTCAAATGGCGCGAGGCAAGCGCGCTCATAATAGAAGCGGCGCGCTCGCTTTTCCATGTGCGTTCATGGATGCATAGCAACGACAGACGCCACAGGAGTACAAACGCTTGTGCGAACTGCGCTCTCCATGACGACGAGGAAGTGTGACATAGGCCTATTAATTGATTTCTAGCCCTTGCATTAGCTTTACTACTAGATATATTTATGGAGATGAGAAATAAAAAGCCGTCATTAATATCAGTCCGTCAGAAAAGCAGTTCTAGTCTTATTCTTGGCTGGATAACTCTTAGCAGGTTTAAAAAGCCCTTTTAAAGTTAAATATGAATGCAGTTTTGGATTAACCCTCAATTGGGCCTTGGGGTCTATATGACCCCAAGCGACTTTTCTTTAATAAAAAAAAATGGTTCCCTTCATCTCAGTGGAATAAAATTTTGTCACTTTTTCTACATTACCTATCTATACACACAGAAAAAAACTGGGCTTGATTCGGTCGTTCTAAAGGTATGTAAAATTTTTTTTTACAAATCTGTCCCTTGGGGTCAATATGACCCCACATTGAAATGAATGGGAAAATCGAAGAAAAAATGTTTTTTATTTTTCATTTGTCAAAAAAAATCTATAAATCCAGAATAAATCTGAAAATTTCAATACCACAATGAAGTTCTGGTACTAGAGCACAAATGAAATGTGGAACAAACATGACCACTTGCACACACACATGTTTGCGCACACAAACACACACACAGGTCTGACTCCAAAAGAAAGCATTTTTATAGAAATTGACAAATAAAATCAATAATTCCAGCATAAACCTGAAAATTCTCACACATAAATGAAGGCCTGGTACTAGAGCACTAATGTAATGTGGAATGAACATTATCACAGACACATATGCGCCCACACACACACAGACACAAATACACACATAGACAGAGAAAGGGTGTGACTGCAATAGAGAGCATTTTTACTGAGATTGTGAAATAAAATCAATAATTTCTGCATAAATCTAAAAAAATTCACACATAAATGAGGGTATGGTATGAGAGCACAAATGCAACGTGGAAAGAACATGACTACACACAGATCAAATACACACAGAGAGACAAACACAAACAAACAATAAAGATATTATTGCAAATTGATATAGCATTATTGCAATAACAAGACACTTCAAAAGACCTCAAACAACAACAAAAACAAATTCTATACTTTGACAAAATACTGATTTAATGTATTTTAAAAGGTTTAAATATGTAATTCATAAAAAAAGCTATTATAAGAGCATTAAGTCACATCCAGAAAAATGAATGGATCTCTATGGGGCCTCTGCTGGAAGTATATGGTAATTACACTTTGTGGCTAAAACTATATTAGCTACAAAAAAACATCTAACCAGCAGATGGCAGAATTATGCATCTAACACCTAGATCAATATCCAGAAACAACTCATTGTTAAATTTGATCATCATTAATGTGTTTTTTTCATAAAAAATATATATTTCATATTTATGCTAATGGTGTAGTTGAGGAATTTTGCAATAAATAGGTAAAAAAGTACTTCTTATCCCCCAAAACACAGCATTACTGAATAGATGAGAAGTAAACAAAAAAAACCATATATTATTTGTATAATTAAAAATGTATATTTTTTGGACAATTTCTCTATCAATTGTTGGGGTCATATAGACGCCAAAGACCAGATTTGTAAAAGGAAACGAAGACCTTATGAGGGTTAAATAAAAGTATAGTCAAGTCAAATAAAACATATTTTATCTCCTGTATAGTTTGGTAATGCTACAATAAGATACCATTCATTAACATCACTTAATGCGTTATCTAACATAACACATTGAGTGAACAATATATTTTTACAACATTAATTAATGTTTGTGAATGTTATTTAATACAAAACACTTGATTGGTCATGTTTGTTCACTTCATTCATTGTGCATTAAATAATGTTAACAGAAATAATGTTAACTTTTGATTTTAAAAATGTATTTTTTAAATTAACCCCTAAAGGAGAATAATTGCGACAGTATATAACTATTGTTTTTTTTGTTAGGTCATTTTATCTAATGTTATCTAACAAATGGAATCTTATTGTAAAGTGTTTTTAATACTACAGTTTCCATCTTTGTGATATACACTTTAATATAATTATGTAAATTTAATCTAAATTAAGCTTTGGTACCGAAATTGGTACCGAGAACCGTGGATTTTCACTGGTATCGGTACCGAATACTGAAATTTTGGTACCGTGACAACACTAATAGTCATAAGCTCTGACAAACAGGAAGTGAGATATTTTGGTTTGAATGTGATTTTTTTGAGAATTCTCTCTCTCTCTCTCTGTCTCTGTGTGTGTGTGGGGTGTGGGGGATTTGTCTGTTAGGAGAGATTGCTTTTATAATTGTTTTTCAAGGTTTCAGGGGATTTTGGGGCCCTTAATGTGCTCGAAAACTCATGAAACTTTGCACACAGGTCAAAACCTGCGGCCATCAGGGCCTGGCTAAAGCTGGTACCCGGGCGTGGCAGGGGGGCTCAACAGCGCCCCCTGGAATGGCGTCCGAAAACTTGGTCCATAGATCAAACTAGCTTGCATGAATTAATATGAAACTCAGCACACATATAGATCTCATCGGGCCGAACAACTTTCGTGCTCTAAGTTTTGCGCCAGCCCAACAGGAAGTCGGCTATTATGGGTTGTTTGGAAAACGCTTGCTGTGGAATGTGAAATACTTCTCCTAGAGAATTCATCCAATCCCCACCAAACTCGGTGTGCATGAAGTCAAGACATTGAGGATGCTAAATTGCGGACGGATTTTTGATATCTCAAACGGTTTGGCCGTGGCGAGGAAACGAATTTATGGCGAGAAAAGAGAAAAACGAAGTGTTATAACTTCTGCATACATTAACCCTCTGATGTCGAGAAACGCGCCGACGCGTTTTGCTGGATTTTTTTCACATAGCAGCAACATAAACTTAAATTACTCCGTCATTTATGGTTATACAGAAAAAGTAAATATAAAAAAAGAATCTGTGATATTTCTACTTTTGTATGTGTCCACTTACAATCAAATCAAAACATTGTGCTTTTGTAAAATAAAGAAAATAAACAGGGTGTGCGTTCTGCCTCTCCGTCGCGGTGAACTTTTTTTTCTTGAGCACGTCTATAAACTGAAACAAAACTCAGCGAATACTTCTCACACATTTATGAGCCATACACCTTTATACACATTTAATTGTGTACTTTTAAATGATCGGATTCAAACTGAAAACAAATATTCTCTGTTTAAGTAATTTGTATAAAACCAACAGGATGTCCAGTATCTCAAACGCTTGCTAATTACTTTTTAATTCGACACGCCCACTCGCGCAAAAGAGATTCACATGCAAATCTCCACATGGGACGCGAACGCCCTCGTTACCTCAAACACAAAACACCAAAACACTTCACAAGTCTCTGCTTTTCGTCGATTTTGGAAGACACGTCTGAGCTTACATTGGATTTAACCCTCTGGGGACCAAAAACGCGCCCGCGCGTTTTGCTCGTTTTTTTTTTTAGCAATGAAAAATAAACACAAAATGCTCTGTTAATTTTGATCTTTCATTTTCGTGTAATACATCAATTGATCCTGTTCAGTTTCTATTTTTTTTCTGTATACTCACAATAAAAATAAAGTGTTTTGCTTTTTGACAAATAAAGAAAAACTAACATGATGCTATTTCTGCCTTCTCTCTGCCAGTAAACTCCCATTTGAAACGCGTTCGAAAATTATCTATAACTCCGCGAAAATTCAGTCAAACAGGGAAACAGACCCACGGGCATGAAGCTTGAGATCGCAGCTTTTAAATGAAGTAATTTATATAAAAAACAAATATTATCAGCTTCTGTAATCTGTATAAAAAGAGAGCGACTCCAGTCGAGCTCATTACGAGATGATTCACAGTAATTTGACCACGCCCCGGAGAGCGCGTGCTATTCAAACGCAAATTCTGAGAACCATTTCAGTCTGTGAAACGCCCCCACATCAGCTGTAAACAAAGAGGCATAATATAGCCTACCTTATGGAGAAAATTTTCCGTGCTGATATGAGGAGCAGATCCCGCTGAGGAGTGAGGTAGGCTAAGTTATCCTTTCTCAAGTGTTAATGTGGAATAACGTTATGGAATAACGTTAGTGTAGGCCTATGTAAACAAAAAGATGAATCGCGTTTCTATAATATGAATCGCGTTTCTGTGAGATGAATGAAGGGTACATATTTGTAAAGACTGTTTAGCCTAAATATGAATCGCGTTTCTGTGAGATGAATGAAGGGTACATATTTGTAAAGACTGTTTAGCCTAAATATGAATCGCGTTTCTGTGAGATGAATGAAGGGTACATATTTGTAAAGACTGTTTACCCTAAATATGAATCGCGTTTCTGTGAGATGAATGAAGGGTACATATTTGTAAAGACTGTTTAGCCTAAATATGAATCGCGTTTCTGTGAGATGAATGAAGGGTACATAATTGTAAAGACTGTTTAGCCTAAATATGAATCGCGTTTCTGTGAGATGAATGAAGGGTACATATTTGTAAAGACTGTTTAGCCTAAATATGAATCGCGTTTCTGTGAGATGAATGAAGGGTACATATTTGTAAAGACTGTTTAGCCTAAATATGAATCGCGCGTCTGTGTGTGAATAAACTGCTTTGCTAGAGCCTACTGAGATGAGTAAAAATCGACTGAAATATGTTGAAATAAAATGTATTTGTATAAGCAACGTATTAAACTGCAAATTAACATTTATAGGCTATGCCCTAATATTTCATAAAAACAACGTTACAGTCAGGCGAAGTATGAAAGACAATATTTTGTTGACTAGATTTGGGTACAGTTTTTACTGTAGAATATACTGTCACATCAAATAAGCTTTTCTGCTCATATATATAAAATACTATTTTGTCAAAAATAAAGTCATAGACTAAGATGTTCCAATGTTGGCTATATTCAAACTAATGAATACATATGATAAAATGTAGGCCTATAATCTTTTTTTTTTTTTTTTTACAAAGAAAGAGTACTTTTTTTGCAGAAATATTGCTGAAATTGTAATTATTGTTGTAATTGTAACCTTTTTAATAAAATAGCAAAACATATTTACAAGATAGATGTAAGCAAAATCTTAAATGGTCAATATAAGTCTTCTTCTAAATATATAGGCTATTTTGTCCTTGCATTGTGGCTCAGTCAGTGTCACACCTGAATGAATGGCTAATTATGCAGAGTCATTATGCAGAGTGGGTGGGACTGGGTAATCTAAGGTGTAAACTACTCCTCCCCCTCGCATATTGGCTTTCCAAGCAAAACCTGTTTTACACCATTTAAATCAATGTATTATTTTTTTTTGAACGATAAAGCAAGACTATTTTCACATAATTTTGAAGCTAGAACTCCAAGAGAAAACATCCATTAGTCAAAAGTCTTGTGGGCACATATTTTGTATGAGTTTTGTGGTCTTAAATATGATCATATAACACCGATTTTATCATCACTGCATTGGTTACCTATAAAGTTCCGTATTAATTACAAGGTATTGCTACTGACTTATAAAGCCCTAAACGGCTTAGCTCCAGTCTATTTAACGGATCTTCTATCGCCCTATAATCCATCGCGCTCTTTGAGATCACTAAATTCAAGGCTTTTGGTCATACCTAGGATATCCAGAACCACCAAAGGAGGGAGAGCATTTTCACATTTGGCTCCAAAACTCTGGAATAGTCTTCCTGATACTGTTCGTTGCTCAGACTCGCTCTCCCAGTTTAAAACTAGATTAAAGTCGCATCTCTTCAGCCAGGCATTCATATAATCCTACAGTTCAAACTACAATCCGGCCTCTATCCAATGCCAGAGGAGAACTGGCCCCCGACTGAGCCTGGGTTCTCCCAAGGTTTTTTTTCTCCATTAAGGCACCTGATGGAGTTTTAGGACACCATTAGGTCACTTGATGGAGTTTTTCGGTTCCTTGCCACTGTTGCCTTTGGCTTGCTCAGTTGGGGATATTTTGGGGATATTTAATTTAATTTTATCAATCAATAAATTCCTCTTGAAACAAACTTTGTTGTATTATTTTAATTTAATACTGTGAAGCTGCTTTGATGCAATCTGTATTGTGAAAAGCGCTATACAAATAAACTTGACTTGACTTGACTTATTTCAGCAACTTTCATTTTTATTTTTTTAAATAGCCACGCATAAACATTATTCTCTTAAAAATACAAACATCTACATACATGTTGCTCGCATATTATGGTAGGCCTGTTTGTGCTATATAGAGTGAATTTACACCTTTGCCATTAACATGTTTATAAATAACTGAAAAAAGCACAAATGTCAGAGCATGTCAGAACATCTCAAGGGCCCCAAAAACAGCTTGGTCCCCAGAGGGTTAACTCAGAAGAAGAAGAACGCGATTTGAAGACAAGAAAGATGTAAGGTAAGAAATTCTTACTTATTAGTTTATGGTATTGTTGCATAAACTTCACATTGCAGTTGAACTGTTGCTAGATACTGTATATGGTGAATATTATACTATTTAGACCCGTGTTTCCTGATAAATACTGTTTGTGGATATCTGCTCAAACATAGATATGTATAACCATAATGTTTAATATTTTGGAGCGCGATGGCGTTTGAATGTATCATATTTTGGAGCGCGCTGTGGGTTTGAGTATCATATTTTGGAGCGCGCTGTGGGTTTTAATGTATCATATTTTGGAGCGCGATTGCGTTTGAAAGGAAAAATGCACCAAACATTAGGCTTTATGTTTTTACTAGTATCTCATTTCATATCATCATAACGAATGGAAACATTTGAAGTAACATATGATAATCAATATATTTTTCTCTAGCGTAGTTGTTCTTGAAATCTTTTGGAAGATTTAATTTATTGTTATTATTATTTTATGCAGCACTGCGTAGCCTATGCCTACAAGGCACAACAAACCTGGTGTTCATTATATATTGTTGGAAACGTGTGTGTGTGTGTGTGTATTCTGTGAATTTTCAGAAAAATCTATAATCTATTCCCAAAATCGTGCAGCCCTATAGTTTCTCTTGATATCATTATGTTCACAGTTTTTTCTTTTTTTTTTTCTTTCAGGGACCAGATGCAACTGAGTCCTGCTGACTTCAACATTCACATGAGTCTCTGTACATGAACATGGTAAAGTGAAAATCAAACACCTTGGAAATTAAAGGTATGTACAATGTTTTTAGGAATGGCACAAAGGTCTCTGTCTTTGGATCATTGTTTTCAATGTGCTCTTTTGTCATTTGTATTTTTGGATTGTGTTGTGCTGTAAATAAATCCAAACAATCTAAAAGCCATTCTTTTTTAAATCTCCTCATTCTTTGTGCAAGGTTGCTCTGAATGACAGGGCCTGATCGCTCCTATAGGGCAGTTAGGGGAGTGTCTTTGTCTTTCTCAGGTGTTAAAACCTTACATATTCATGAGATGATCACGCCTCTTCGCATATGGCTTTGTCACACAAAACACGTCTTAGAAATTTTAAATCAATATATTGTCTTATCTGAATGAGCAGTCAGGGTGATTTTCACATAGTTTTGGAGCAAATATTCTAGGCTATGTCATACAATTTTCAAAAGTCTTGTGAAGAAATAATCAGTATGGGTTTCATGGCCTTATTTCAGTGAGAATTTTTTTTGGTATTTTCACAAACCACGCATAAATGTCATTATCTCAAAACTACAAACTTTTACATACATGCTGCTGATATATTATTGTAGCAGAGTTTGTGCTGAATACAGTGTAATCAGACTTTAGCCATGAAAATGTCACTAGTAACAGAAAAAAACACAAATGTCAGAGCATGTCAGAACACCTCCATGGCCCAGAAAACAGCTCAGACCTCAGAGGGTTAACTGATCTTGATGAAACTTCAGCAGTGTGTTCGTGGTAAGAGGCCGATCAGATGGATGTAACTATTGTGAGTCAAAGTTATAGCGCCACCAACTGGCAGCAGGAAGTGTGTCACTTTCAAAATGCTTTTGACAAAAGTGGGGGGGTTAATTGTATGTACAGTCACAAAAATCAGTATGCATATTGGTCTCATCGAGCCGGACAATTTTCGAATTTACAGTCATTCGCTCCGAGCAACAGGAAGTCAGATATTTTGGTTTGAATGTGGATTTCTTTGCAAAATCAGCCTCTGAATTTTTACCCACTCCTCTTAAGTGGTTTATTTTATTCCCATCAAACATTTTCAACATGATGAAAATACATTAAAGATGCTAAATTGTAAACAGATAATAAATATCTCAAACGGTTTTGCTATGGCAAGGGATTAAAGTAATGTCAAAAAAGGAAACACTAAAAGCCTATCTCCCAGCTAACAAAAATATGTCCTAAGAACGTTGTGGGAACGTTGACTTGAAACGTTCTAAAAATGTTGAAATGTCCAGTTTGCGAAACGTTGCTGGAATGGTATCTTAATGTTAGGAAAAACATTGCTGGAACGTTAGCATAATGTTGCTGGAACGTTATCTTAAGGTAAGCATAACGTTGCCGGAACGTTAGCATAACGTTGCTGGAACATTGTCTTAAGGTTTGCATAACGTTGCTGGAACGTTAGCACAACATTGCTGGAACATTATCTTAAGGTTAGCATAACGTTCATGGAATGTTATCTTAAGGTTAGCATAACGTTCATGGAACGTTATCTTAAGGTTAGCATAATGTTCATGGAACGTTATCTTAAGGTTAGCATAATGTTCATGGAACGTTATCTTAAGGTTAGCATAATGTTGCCGGAACATTAGCATAACGTTGCTGGAACATTGTATTAAGGTTTGCAGAACATTGCTGGAACGTTATCTTAAGGTTAGCATAACGTTTCTGGAACGTTAGCACAACATTGATGGAACATTCTTGAGGTTAGCATAACGTTCATGGAATGTTATCTTAAGGTTAGCATAACGTTTATGGAACGTTATCTTAAGGTTAGCATAATGTTCATGGAACGTTATCTTAAGGTTAGCATAACGTTCATGGAACGTTATGAACGTTATCTTAAGGTTAGCATTACGTTCATGGAACGTTATCTTAAGGTTTGCATAACGTTGCTGGAACGTTATCTTAAGGTTAGCATAATGTTGCTGGAACATTAGCACAACATTGCTTGAACATTCTTAAGGTTAGCATAACGTTCATGGAATGTTATCTTAAGGTTAGCATAACGTTCATCTTAAGGTTAGCATAACGTTCATGCAACGTTATCTTAAGGTTAGCATAACATTGCCGGAACATTGGCATAACGTTGCTGGAACATCATCTTAAGGTAAGCATAACATTCCTGCAACGTTATTTCCCCCAAAATGTTATTAACAATACAACATTCAAAGAACATTAAAATGTCCACTTTCTTTCAAGTTAAAATGTTATTTTAAGGTTAGAAAAAAAATTCTGCACAATTCGTCCAACTTTATTTTTTATTAACACAACCATGTGAATTATAAGCGAATTTCATATGATTATCATACATTTTAAACACTACATTATAGCTTAAAAAAACAACAACAAATATTTTCATATAAGCATTTAAATTAAATGAAAACAGTGTTTAAGGGTTAGTTCACCAAAAAATTCTGTCAGTATTCACTCACCCTCATGTTATTCCAACCCCGTTCATCTTCAGAACACAAATTAAGATATTTTTGATGAAATCTGAGAGCTGGCTCACTCCTCCATAGGCTTCTAGGCAATTTTATTCTGGTGAGTTTATCAAGTGACGACAATAATTTTTATGCACAAAAAAACAAAATAAAGACTTTATTCAACTATTCATTTTCTTCCGTATGGGCCTCTGAGTGACTTCACTAGTGCTGGGAGAAAAAATCGATTCACCTAGGCTAGGTATCGTGTTGTTGTTTTTTAAACAATCTTAAAATGGATTATTTTTTTATTACAGAATCGATATTAATTCAAATTAAATTGCTTTATTTTTGTCCTTGCTTATAGACGAGGTTGACCGAAGTAAGTCACTTTCGTTCCAACAAAGGATGAAATGTGTTGTTAAATTTTGAGTGTCGAGTATCGTAATATCCCTTTCAAGTGGACGCGTATAAGCAACGTGAGATTAAATGCATTGATAAGCCCTCGCGCTACTCATACTGGGAGAGAGATAAGACAATAGAGCTGCACGATTCATATTTAAAAAAATGTGATCTCGATTCAAACACCCACACAATCTGCTTCCATTTCGTCTGTCTATTAAACCTTTGACAAAATCATATCGCAACATTTAAAGCTGTGCTGACCCGGAGAGAGTCGTCATGAAACAGCTTCACAAACAGTCTTTTCAACCTCATAGTATCATTATTTCTGTGATACAATAGGCTAGTTCAAATTATCATAGAAGTACTAGGATAAAAGTTTAAATTTCAAATATAAACACTGATGTTTATGATAGCGATCAAAATAGAGTAAAGCCCCAATCACACCTAACGCGTTTATCCGGTTCGAAAACGCGAGGCGCACAGCACTGCCCCAATCACACAGAACGAGCAGTGAACTGCGTTTTTTGTTGCTAGGCAAACACAGAAACTGCTGTCCTGTCAGTCAAGTAAACGTCAAATCAGACTTTTATTAACTTTGTTTATTTTCTGTTAACATTGTGGTAGTTACGATTCGTGAAGTCATTAAGCTCCTGGTAACCCGCGAGAGCACCACAAGTTTATCCTCCATCATCGCTCTCTCCGGCGTTCAAAGCAACTGTAGCTTTCATCACTACAATGGAAGACCCGCCTCTCCATTCATTCGATTCGAGTTGATTTTTTTTTCAACTCCAAAAACGTGATGCGCAGCTGGCGGTTAAACGCGAGGCGCCTAGGGCGCATAAACACAAGTGAATGTTTCAAAATGTATTTGTTATTGAATCATTTATTAAAGAGAATGTAGTACTAACTGTATGATGCTTCTGAAATAAGTCAGAAATATGTGATGAATTGTTTTTGTAAATATGACTCATTTTATACATCACGTAGGCTATACAGTCTGTAAAAGTGTATGATTTAACATTTTCTGATGGTCTATTGTTAAAAATAAAATAAAAATCGCAATATCGAATCGCAATTCTTAAAAAAAAATCGTAATACCAGCAGTATCATCACCCAAGTATCGTGATAGTATCGAATCGGGAGATAGTTGTATCGTCCCGGCCCTAGAGTTCACGAGAGCAGCGAGAACTGAGATGATGACGCAGATGGGTCTCGGCACTTTTGTGAACTCACTCAGAGGCCCACACATAAGAAAATGAATAGTTGAATAAAGTTGTTATTTTTGCACACAAAAATTATTGTTGTTGCTTGATGAACTTAAGGTTGAGCCAGTCACTTGGACTATTTTAACAATGTCTTTACTAACTTTCTGGGCAGCTCTCATATTTCATCAAAAATATCTTAATTTGTGTTCTGAAGATGAACGGAAGTCTTAAACAAGGCTCGAAATTGTGACCATTTTGGTCGCATATGCTCCTGAAATTTAATCTGTGCGACCTAAAAATATATTTGGGAGCATTTGTGCGACTAATTGTAATTGCAAATTACTTCACAGTGTATACCTTAAGTGCGCTGATACGCGATGGCCGGACCGTCATTCTATCCAACGTTATATAACCAATCCAGGGGTTTTCCTGCATTGAATTTTTTTTTGGTGGCTGCCAAAGCCTTATTTGATCGGTGAGTGACTGCTGCGCTTGACAGGGCCGCGCGCGCGCGCACTCTCACGCTCTCTCTCCCTCGCGCATATTAATCAAAATCATTTACACGATAGAAAAAGGGCGGAAGACCGAAGTGTGAATTGTGCTAAAAAAAAATAAACTGCCGGGATAATCAGACAACGCTGGCTACACGTCCACTAATGACACGTCCGATTCGCGAACTAATGACTCATTTGAACCGATTCACTTTAATGAATGTTCCATATATTAAATTCTAGTTAACTACATTAGTTAACATGTACTATTAATAAACTGCACTTTGTTAATTTGTTAACCATTGTTAATGTTAATTTCAACATTAGGCTACTAATAATGGCCTACATTATTGAATTTATTTTATTTTTTTGTTAAAGGAGAACTCCGGTCATTTTTTTTGTAAATTTGGAGTGCTGTCAATACAGAGAACAACGACAAAAATCGGTGTTGCCTACACCGTGTTATCCTCTTTTTAAAATTTGCACCCTGTTGACTTCAATGGGGCAAGTTTTAAACCTGCTTTTAGCCTCTTAACGTCCTTGATGTGTCATTACAAGTGCCCAGCCATGTGAGTGATTCCTTCAGAGTGAACATGGGTCAATCTGACTGCAGTAGATGTGAAAGATATGAATAAAAATGATGTTATTTCAGCCAGCGCACATACCTGTATTTACATCCTGTTTTCGGTCGAAGTCCATAGTAATCGATTGTCGAGTTCACGCGCATAGGTTTAGTTACTATGATCACGCGCGTGAACTCGACAATCTAAATTAACGACCGATTTTTGTCGTTGTTCTCTGTATTGACAACACTCCAAATTTACTAAAAAATGAGCTCAATGTTAAAATTGACCGGAGTTCTCCTTTAACATTAGTTAATGCACTGTGAAGTAACATGAACGAACAATGAACAGCTGTATTTTTATTAACTAAGATTAACAAAGATTAATACAGCATATTAATAGCAATAGAGTGCCAAAAAATGCAGGGACAGGTGTGTGGCAAACAAATCAGGTTCATCAGGTTCGATTATTAAGGCTTTTAACCCTCTGAGGTCTGAGGGGTTTTTGGGGTCCTTGAGATGTTCTGACATGCCCTGACATTTGTGCTTTTTTCAGTTGCTTATAAACATATTAATGGCAAAAAAAAATTACACACTATTTAGCACAAACAGGGCTACCATAATATGTGAGCAACAAGAATGTACATGTCTGCATTTTTGAGAGAATAATGTTTATGCGTGGTTATTGAAAAAACTAAAAACTAAAGTTTCTGAAATAAGGCCATAAAACACATACTAAATATGTGCCAATAAGACTTTTGTCTAATAGATGTCATTGCCTAGTGTTTTTTCTTCAAAATGATGTGAAAATCATCCTGCCCTTATCATTCACATAACACAA
Source organism: Leuciscus leuciscus (assembly GCF_965113295.1). Taxonomy (NCBI): domain Eukaryota; kingdom Metazoa; phylum Chordata; class Actinopteri; order Cypriniformes; family Leuciscidae; genus Leuciscus; species Leuciscus leuciscus. Next base: position 21,640,419 of record NC_138736.1, on the reverse strand, counting down.
TACATTGATTTGAATTTTGCAAAGCACTTTCTGTTTGGAAAGGCAATATGCGGAGTGGGCGTCAACGATCATGCATATTTAGTGGTTCACACCTTAGGAGACAATGGGGCCTGCATACTTAATGACCCTTTCATTCAGGTGAGTCACTGAGCCACAAGAATGCAAGAGCAACAGTTGGAAGCATCTCAATTATTTTTTATTTTTCCACATAGTGTGCTTGCAATTTGGCCTATAATATCCAAGGAAAACATGTCTAGTAATTGTGCAGTTAATTCTCATACTGTATTTTCAGTTTTGGAATATTTATCCTCTCCCCAAATTTGTCACTAATAAAACACAATAAAAATTATTTAAAGAAAAGGCTTATTACCTTATTACCTTTTAATAGTTTGTTTACATCTACCTTGTAAATATATTTTTTTATTAAAAAGGTTACAATTACAACAACAATTCAAGTGTAATCTTTCTTTGTAAAAACTAAAGTATACATTTTATCATACATATTTCAAAGTTAAGGATTTGATTGATTATTTGATTACTTTATTTTTGACAAAACATACTATTTAACATGAGCAAATATTGGCAAACAAATATTGGCTTATTTGAGTTGGCAGATATTTTACAGTAAAAATGTATAATCTATCCAAAACTAATCAACGAAATGTTGTCTTTCATATGTCTGTAACATAGGTCTTTCGTTTTTATTATAAGAAATATAAATGTTAATTTGCAGTTTAATACGTTGCTTATACAAATACATTTTATTTCAACATTTCAGTCGATTTTTACTCAGTATAGCAATACAGTTTGCTAAAACCGAAACATTCATTCACAAACAGAAACGCCTGACTGTAACGTTGTTTTTATGAAATATTAGGGCATATAAATGTTAATTTTCAGTTTACTCATCTCAGTATAGCAATACAGTTTGCTAAAACATCATCATTCATTCACACAGAGACGCAATTTAAATTTAAACTGTCTTTTTGCGAGCTGTGATAAACAGCGCGCATCTCTGCGGCTGCCGTTCATTCATTCACAGAAACGCGATTAACTTGAGAAGGAAAAAAAACGTACTACATATTCGGATCCTCTCTCCTGCAATACCCGCACTCTGAGGTAGATTTTCCGTTATTATTATTCCTCACAGCGCTGCCAGATGGTGTAAACACGTAGGCTACAATGATATGATTAAACTTGTGTTTCCTCGAGCTGATATGGGGGGCGTTCACAGGTTTGCCTCAGTAATTTGCGTTTGAATAGCGCGCGCTCTCCGTGGGCGGAGTCACATTACCTTTGAATGAGCTCTAATGAGCTCGACTGGAATCGCTCTCTTTTAACACAGATTTCACAAGATGAGAATATTTTTTTTTTATATAAATTACCTCATTTTAAAGAAGAGAATTCAAGCTTCATGCCTGTGTGACTGTATGCCTGTTTGACTCAGTATTCGTTGAGTTATTGTTCATTTTCGGACGCGTTTCAGAATGGTCTTCACTGACAGAGAGAAGGCAGAACTCGCATCACGTTTATTTTTCTTTATTTGGCAAAAAGCACAACACTTTGTTTTTATTGTGAGTATACACAAAAATAATACACATTTAACAGAATCGATTGATGTATGAAACTTGCTTGTAATATCAAAGTCAACAGAGCAAAATTAATTTCTTTTGAACTGAACTGAAAAAAATCCAGCAAAACGCGTGGGCGCGTTTGTCGACCTCAGAGGGTTAATGGGCAGGATGCTGCTGGTCGTTCCGCTCTATCGGCAAAGCTAATTATACGTCAGATATAACACCGCATACACCATCGCCCAAGAAGAGCTTGCCTTCACTAAATTTAACCCTATGTTGCAGCTCATGGAAAAAGAACGGAGTTGCGATTAACATGACGTATGCAAATGACAAATCATGTGCCAATATCATCGGGGTGAGATGATATAGAGCCAGAAGACCAAATTTCAAATCTTGGCCACAGGATGTGTAAAGCCCCAGTGAAATGAAATATGTTAATATATAATTTGTAGTTGTGGTGCTCCTAAATTTTTGCTGGTGCTCCTAACTTTTTGAAGTTGGGAGCACCAGTGCTACCAAGTAAAAAAGTTAATTTCGAGCCCTGTTAAAGGATAATTCCGGTATTTAGCACTTTGAGTCTCTTTTCTGGTTTGTTTTGGATGAACTAGAGTGGTGGACACAGAAATGTTGACGATGGGTCCTGTCTCGACTTTTTGACTCGTTTAGAATCACCTTTGACCGCTACAGAGTGGCTGACTACGGGCATGCACGAACATGTCCTTAAAACAACCCTTAACGTTCGTTTTCAAAACTATGCAACTCACCGAGTGGTTTGTGGTGTTCGTTGATGATTAAAAACAAGTAGCATAGCGAAATACAGTTTCTGTCGTGTTTTATTTGCCATTTTGTAAAATCCCATTGATTTCTGTTGGAGGACTCATTGCTTGTTGATATTACTGCGCTACCGGGAACGGAAAAGATGCTTCAGACTCAAATATCGAGCAGAAGTTTATATGCAGTTGTGAGTTATCTGAAAAAATAGTTCCACTATAGCAAATAACACGGATTGAAATCATACATTGTGCCGATATATTTGTTTTTAATCATTAACGAACACCACTAATCACTCTGTGAGTTGCACAGTTTTGAAAACGAACGTTAAGGGTTGTTTTAAGGACATGTTCGTGCATGCCCGTAGTCAGCCACTCTGAAGCCATCAAAGGCGATTCTAAACAAGTCAAAAAGTCGAGACAGGACCCATCGTCAACATTTCTGTGTCCACAACTCTAGTTCATCCAAAACAAACCAGAAAAGAGACTTCAAGTGCTAAATACTGGAATTATCCTTTAAGGGGTTGGAACAACATGAGGGTGTATAATTACTGACAGAATATACATTTTTGGGTGAACTAACCCTTAAATATAAGTAGTGTGGGGGTGCCAAACTAGCACTGTGGTCCAGTCTGGGGTCCAGTCTCTTCATGCTGTGGTCCAGTCTCTTCATGCTGGGGTCCAGTCTGTGGTCCAGTCTCTTCATGCCCTGTCTGTAAAGTGAACAGATTGACTGATGTTACTAATGGTGATTTATTATTTCATAAACATTTAATAATAACAGTGTGACTACTCCATAAATGTTAACCCTTAAGTTATTTTGGCTGTGCTTTGAGTACTATAAATATTAAACCACACAAGATTAAAATGTAGGTTACAAATGTTATACAATGGAAAGGTTCAATAACACATTGTAAAGGATTAGCTACACCTGAAAATGAAAACTTCCATCATTGGGGGGAAAAGATAATGTGCATCAAAATTCTGTACCTACTAAACTTTTCTAATTTGTACTAATTTGCCATACTATGGAAGTAGGAATATAATACTTCCACTGTATGACAATAGCAGCATTGAGAAAGGTCTTCTGAAGTTTTTATAATAAAATTATAAAAATGTATAAACCAGGGCTTGGCATTAACCCTGGTCTTGTACTTGTCCTTTGGACAAATAAATCGTTCATTCACTTGTAAGAAAAAAAAAAAAAAAAGTAGCTTGTCCAGGAATATATAATTTTTTTGAAGTAAGGTTATTAACCCTTAATCACTGTTAAAAAAGGACAACACTTAAGGTGTTTGGGGTCATTTTGACCCCAAACTTTTAAAGAGCAATTGCATAAGGAAATATAATTTTTTTATATGGAAAACTATATATCTTTTTTTTAATTTACTTCTAAACTATCCATTTATGCTGTGTTTTTGTGGAAATTTTGAAGTTTTTTACCTATTTACTGCACAAATACATAACTAGGCCATAAATTGGCTCATGAAAAATGATTTTTAAAAGAAAAAATCACTTAAATGATGATCATAATTAAATATAAATAGTTTCTGGACATTGCTCTATGTGTTAGGGATAGAACACTGCCATCTAAAGGTTAGTTGAAAAACTTTATTTCTTATAGGAAAGGAATTAAAGTGCAATGGCCAAAGATATCCCATAGAGGGCCATAGAGAATCATTCATTCAACAAGCTTGTTCCATGTTGCATATGTGACATGTGTGTGTTTGTGTGTGTGTGTGTGTGTATGAGATAGAAAGTTCGTTCCACTTTGGGTTTATGCTCTAGGACCAGACCTTGATTTAAATGTAATTTTTTTTTAGATTTATGCCAGTTTTGTTTATTTTATTTGCCAATTTCTAAAAAAATACTCTCTGTTGCAGTGACATACATGTGTGTGTTTGTGTGTGTTTGTGTGTGTGTGTGTATGAGATAGAAAGTTCGTTCCACTTTGGGTTTATGCTCTAGGACCAGACCTTGATTTAAATGTAAATTTTTTTAGATTTATGCCAGTTTTGTTTATTTTATTTGCCAATTTCTATAAAAATACTCTCTGTTGCAGTGACATACATGTGTGTGTTTGTGTGTGTTTGTGTGTGTGTGTGTGTGTGTGTGTGTATGAGATAGAAAGTTCGTTCCACTTTGGGTTTATGCTCTAGGACCAGACCTTGATTTAAATGTAATTTTTTTTTACATTTATGCCAGTTTTGTTTATTTTATTTGCCAATTTCTATAAAAATACTCTCTGTTGCAGTGACATACATGTGTGTGTTTGTGTGTGTTTGTGTGTGTGTGTGTATGAGATAGAAAGTTCGTTCCACTTTGGGTTTATGCTCTAGGACCAGACCTTGATTTAGATGTAATTTTTTTTAGATTTATGCCAGTTTTGTTTATTTTATTTGCCAATTTCTATAAAAATACTCTCTGTTGCAGTGACATACATGTGTGTGTTTGTGTGTGTGTGTGTATGAGATAGAAAGTTCGTTCTACCAAAAAGACTCAGAAGGATTCTCGAATGAAATAGAATTTATTTTGTGAAAGGATTTTACAGACGAAATAAAAGCAGATGCTCGACAAGCTCCATCTCAGAGTTCTTTGGCGTAGGCCCCGTCCTCCGTCCGGGTCTGAAAGTTAGCTTGTAGGTCCTGCCTGATGATAGAGGCAGGGGCGGAGCCTACCCCCTGACGAGTGGACGGGAGCCATTCTGGTGGTGGTGGGGAGGATGGGGGAAAACTTTGCAATGGCACCTGCGGGCAACAAAATGGGACGGTAAGATCAGTCTTTTATATTTGATGTCAAGCTGTGATTGGTAGCGTGGAATTATGAATTAATGACGTGGCAGTGAAGTCTTTCTGGTAGAACTTTCGCTTACGCTTTCATTTCTACCAAAAAGACTCAGAAGGATTCTCGAATGAAATAGAATTTATTTTGTGAAAGGATTTTACAGACGAAATAAAAGCAGATGCTCGACAAGCTCCATCTCAGAGTTCTTTGGCGTAGGCCCCGTCCTCCGTCCGGGTCTGAAAGTTAGCTTGTAGGTCCTGCCTGATGATAGAGGCAGGGGCGGAGCCTACCCCCAAAAAGTAAGGAATATGAGATGAATTCCGTACATACCTATGAGGATTCTGAAAAGCATGCAGGAGAATTAGTAAAATAGGAAAGACAATTAGAAAACTTCTTATGTTAAAATCTTTATTGCTTATCTAAGGTGCGGTACTGTGTGTGAGAGATTAGAACTACGAGATATACTGAGATAAATATAATTGATTAGAAACTTTAAAAAGATCGAAAGTGAGAATGTCACTATATGTGAGCTGAGCTTCTCATCTTCTAAATATGAACAGAAGCCACGTCTGGCCGCGAAACTTGAGGTGGAGATTTTAAACGAAGCCTCGATAGGCTGAGATTTTAAGATGCATACATCCTGGGTATGAAGATAGGGAGAAAATAAAAATAAAAGCAAAGTTAAATAGCATATGAACCAGCCCACGTCTTTCTTTAAAAATAGGTCCGTAATTGACCTTACATTTATAAACAATGAGGCTGTCGCCAGGCGACTTTCCGAGGAGCCACAATAGGCAGAGATAACACATTGGGATAATGGCAATCAGGGAAGCTACGATATGCGTTGACACGCGAAGGCCGCGATTGGCCATGAAATACTTGGCTTTGAGTACAATCATGAAAGCTTGTTCAATAGTGATGCTTCGATAGGCTGATGCCTCGATAGGCTGATGCCTCGATAGGCTGATGCCTCGATAGGCTGAGTTGATGCATCAGAACTGAGATTAGTCGAAAGCTTCGATAGCATTAATGTAATAGGCTACGTTTAGCCATGAAACAATACCAGTGATCGTAAAATAGGTCCATGATTGACCTTACACTTATAATGATAAAAGCTGAAGCCAGGGCGACTTTACCGAGGAGCCACGATAGGCAGAGATATGACATTAAGATGATTACAATCAGGAAAGCTACGATATGCGTTTATGAACGAAGGCCGCGATCGACCATGAAATATTTGGCTTTAGAGTACAATCATGAAAGCTCATACAAGTGATGCCTCGATAGGCAGAGTTCATGCGTCGAGAACGAAATCAAGTCGAAAGCGTCGATAGCATTAATAAAATAGGCCAAGATTGGCCATAAAATGGCAGTAATCGTAGAATTTCAGAAGCCGCGATAGGCTTAGAAATATAGCAGCTATCAGAAACGAAAGTCACGATAGACATAAGCAAGCAGGGATACGAATAACCTTGGAGCGTTGATATTATGGTATTTTCATCAAAGATATTCTCCGTTAAGTCAAGTTTATTTGTATAGCGCTTTTCACAATACAGATTGTATCAAAGCAGCTTCACAGTATTACATTAAAATAATACAACAAAGTTTGTTTCAAGAGGAATTTATTGATTGATAAAATTAAATTAAATATCCCCAAAATATCCCCAACTGAGCAAGCCAAAGGCAACAGTGGCAAGGAACCGAAAAACTCCATCAAGTCACCTAATGGTGTCCTTTAATCAATTATGGTATGAGCTGATGGTAAAGAACGAAATAAAGAAAGCCACGATTGACTGCGTGTATAACTAAACCGATTAGCAGCGAAAAGCAGACGTATGATAGATGTATGGATCGTTAACCACCACCAGTAGCTAGCGAAGAAATTTACCTCGAATGTGGGATGAGAGGGCTTGTTGAGCATTTAGTAGAACATGCGTGTCGGATCTGGTAGGTCTTGTATGCTGTGGATGACCATCTGCCAAGCATTTGGATAGTGGAGTCGGGAACGCCGCATTCGGCTACTGTTGTTGTGGCTCCGATACGAAAGGAAAGCCCAGTGTATAGATGTGGAGAAAGACCGGAGAATTAAGGAGGAAGCTAGAGGAGTTCTAAACCAGTGCTTTGTCATTGGAAGACCGTTCGGTTATATGAATAAAGAGGAGTATTGAAGTGCGGTCATGCTTTGAGATATCTGACCATAGAGGTATAAGGGCGTTGGGAATTATAGACTTTAGATATAGTAATAACGCCTGATCCAGAAGAATCTGTTTTCGAAAACTTATAAATACATTTAAAAAGGTGGGAGAAAGACGTAAATCGGAAATAGACAAGCCACGAGCCAAATTAAAATGTTTTGAATCAGATGCGAATTCCCCTGATCGCATAAACCCGTAAAACACGGTTAGAAACGCTTTTTCTTGGATGCATGAGCCATGAACGCTTTTAAAACATGGCTACAATCTGAATATGAAAATAGGAAGAGAAAAGACCATTACGGATGGGAAGTAATAAAGGGGGTTAAATGGATTTCACTTTCTGTAATGTTGCTGTTAAAACACAAACAACATCTGCAAAGTTACAACGCACAAACTTCAAGCATGGAAGACTTAATTTAAAGAGAATGCTTTTTAAGGACTGCAACAATGCTGAGAGGGACTGTGCGGCACTCCCTCTGGATTAGTGCATCACAAACCCCAAAAATCACATAAATCCGCTCCCGGAATGTGATCTATAGCATATTGAAACAGAATGAGCCAATCATTGACTTGAAGACAACCACATAATTCATCAACCAACCATCCGGACATGGGGTCTACATGTTGATGCTTCTTGAGTCTCTCCATCCTTGTCCGACTCGGGTTTAAAAGCTAAAAGTTTTGAAATTGTCTGTGAGAGGTAATCAAAGCTGCACAACGAGCTGTTGAAACTACACCCCCTGTGCTAGGAGCAGCAGCCCGACTGCATACAAAGGGACAGACGAAAACTATGCGCTTTACTCACCCTCAATGACAATTCCAGCATAGTATATTAAAATATATTTGGGGCATTCCAAGCAAAACCCCTCACATGCACCCTGGGGACACTGAGACACCCACCACACATCGATTTCATAAAACAACCGGCCGTGATCAGGATGAGAAATAAAGAAATCTTCAGTTATATACGGTCTAGCTGGATTGAGCAGAGCGATAATTTACATGATCACTGTTAGAGGAGGCAGGGCAGAGCCACCTGAAGACTAAAGTGCATAGCTATGGCATGGCAGGGCAGGGGTCAGCAATGTGCTTGCGCAACCTTAATCATGAAATTTAGAGACTACAAAATCTGAGATCAGATATGCACCCTTCGTATAGCTGATCGGATCACTTAATTAGGCACTGAGTGGGCCAGTGTTAACAGACGAGATAATTTTTTTTTTTTTTTTTTTTATAATTTAACTGTATTAATTGCTGTTGATTTATGATTGAATAAGAGATAGTTATATTTACAGAAAACGAGCTGAGATATAAGTAAAATAATGTGCCCCCTTTTATTGGTTGAAGTCTGCAATCATCTAGGTATAAGTCGAGATCTTCCCGGCGCTCGGGAAGTGATTGAGAAAAACATCTCCATAAATTCATTGCCGAAACAATAACGAATTCAGAGAAGAGCGTAAAACAAGTTGAATAGCCTATTCATAGGTAGGCTACTGCTCCTTTAAGATGGAGGGCACTCTCCATAAATTCATTGCCGAAACAATAACGAATTCAGAGAAGAGCGTAAAACAAGTTGAATAGCCTATTCATAGGTAGGCTACTGCTCCTTTAAGATGGAGGGCACTCTCGTCTCTCATAATGGTGAGTGAGCAGATGAGGAACGCGAGCTGTAATATATGGCATATACATATAAAGCGATTTAATAACAAAGGTGCTCTTAAGCTTGTTTTAATTCTATTCAGCAACCCAGTTGATAGTATTTTGCAACTGCCCATGATCGACGATGCAGTTACGTGAATCTTTGCATACACTTACCATTTCAGTGAGCTATTCGGCCCTACTTTTTTTTTTTTTTTATTAAGCTACCACATCACCACATTTGAACTTTACCGCTGATGAAGGGAACAGTAAAGTAGCAAGTTAATATAGGCTACTTACCTGAATGAAGTTTAATCATAGTAAAAGGGGAACTTGAACTTGAAAAAACACTGTGTGGAGATCGACTCTCATGAGATTTAAAGCTGCCACACGATTGTTTCTTACACAAGTGTGTCGCACTCGCGCATCGCGAAAGTTGCTGAGATCAAAATCACCGATGTGACTTGTGTTGTAATGTTTGGAATCGAAACGCGAGTAAGTGAACGCCGGCGTCTGTTTCTGCGAACTGAATGGAAGCGGCAGCGAAAACTTTGCAATGGCACCTGCGGGCAACAAAATGGGACGGTAAGATCAGTCTTTTATATTTGATGTCAAGCTGTGATTGGTAGCGTGGAATTATGAATTAATGACGTGGCAGTGAAGTCTTTCTGGTAGAACTTTCGCTTACGCTTTCATTTCCACTTTGGGTTTATGCTCTAGGACCAGACCTTGATTTAAATGTAATTTCTTTTAGATTTATGCCAGTTTTGTTTATTTTATTTGCCAATTTCTGTAAAAATGCTCTCTGTTGCAAACACATACATTTGTGTGTTTGTTTATGTGTTTGTGTGTGTGTGTGTGTGTGTGTATGAGATAGAAAGTTCGCTCTACTTTTTATTTATGCTCTAGGACCAGACCTTGGTTTCTATGTAGAAATTTTCAGATTTATAATGGATTTACTTTTATTTTTTTGACAAATAAAATAAAAAAAAGTCATTTTTTTCATTTTCCCATTCATTTTCAATGTGGGGTCATTTTGACCCCAAACACCTTAAAAGGTAAAAAAAATGTTACACACCTTTAGAACAACCAAATCAAGCCCAGTTTTTTTGTGCATGTTTAGATAGATTATTTAGGAAAAGTTCCAGAGTTTCATGCCCCTGAGATGAAGTTAACACTTTTAAAAAATGAAGGAAAAATCCATTGGGGTCTGTATGACCCCAAACACTAATTAAAGTTAATCTGTGTGTAACGTATGTGTGTGTGTGTGTGTGTGTGTGTGTGTGTGTGTGTGTGTGTGTGTGTGTGTATGGCTTAGGGATGGGGCCGATCCGATCCAGTATCGGTATCGGGACCGATACCAGCGTAATTCACGTATCGGATTTTCCCGATCCAACCTGCGGAGATATCCGATATCCTTGAGTCATGTCTGCGCTTTAACGTTGTCTGCTGAAATGACTCCAAAAGTGATTCCCGCCAGCTAGTCTGCTAGCTGGCTGCAAACTGCGGAATGGATTTCCTGAACGGAGGCGCGGCTCAATGAGACACAGAGTTATGAGACACGCCACCGCTCAGGAAATCCATTCCGCAGTTTGCGGCCGCTGTGTGGAAATTCTTCACACTGGAAACACCGCAGAGCAAGACAGCAAAATGCAATGTTTGCAAAGCCGTAATTCAGAGCTCGTTGAAGCTCCCTCGCGTCGTACAACACAACGAATGCAATCGAACATTTAAAAAAGCACCACGTTACTGTGCGTTCACACCAAACGCGAATAGCGCGTCAAATTCGCGTCTGCCGCGTCTAGTTGGACGCTTGAATATTTTGAATCCATTCGCGCGCCCAGAGCGAAATTGACGCTCGTAAAAAGCAAAAGTTTGAAGCGAAATTGACGCGCGTCTGAGGCGAAATCCGCTTGTCTGTTTGCACATGGCTGATGTTGATCGAGCATTCATCGAGAGAGTTACAGCATCGGAGCGAGGATCACCCTTTAGATAGTGTGTGTGTGTGTGTAAGATGTTTACACTTGCACTTTTCTTATATTTCAAGACTCAAAGTATTTGACATTTTGGGAATGTAATAAATATTGACATGACCTACAGTTGCATATTTGTTTTCAGAATGGGATTTTTCCTGTTAACAGGATTTACTGTTTTTCTGACTTCCTTTTCTGACCTTATACTTACCATACATGCATAAAAATGTAGGCCTACATATCATACTTGCCTGTTGAGAGGAGTTTATTTCAGCATCATATAAAATAAACAATAATGATAATAATAATATTAAAGCAAACACAGCTCTGGTATCGGAATAGTATCGGTATCGGCCGATATCCAAATTCAGGTATCGGGATCGGATCGGAAGTGAAAAAATGTGGATCGGTGCATCCCTAGTATGGCTGTATGCTTAAATTAAAAGAGCACATTAAGTTAATATAAAACGGTGATTCAACTGACTTACCTGCGAATTAAGCGATTGCGTGACATTAATGTTAATACTAGGCATGATGGCATTATAAAACCCCAATTTGCCCTCCAGGTGGGCATTCCATCACGTGAAAACTATGAATTAACCGTCCAGTGAATACTTTTTAGTTTAACGTTACATCCATGCACATTGAAAAATTGCCAGCAAAACTTTTACAAAACCTCAAATCAACACATAAGATTAAAAGCCTAAAGCCTAAACTTACAGCTAAAGTCTAATCAACCTAACCTTACCTCTATCGTTAGATAACGTTAGCCTAAAAGTTGAGATGCTAACGGACTTTTCCCGAAGACACTAAACCATTTCTATAAAGTAAATATTCAACTGAAGCGTGTAATTTACATGAAAGAATGTGTCAGAGACATTTTTATGTACTATTTGTGTAATGTTGGTGACTAAACTTACCTGAAATTAGCGAAGACAACAGTGAGAGACGGAGCTGCAGCTTGTCGTCAGTTGAGCTCCCCGCCCGTTTCCATGGTAACTCAGTTCAAATCTGGTTCAAATGTAACTCGAGTGCGCGCGCCAATTAAAAGACGTAACGTTAGAAGTCACGCAGAATTTACATAAAAGAAGGAATTATTTGATAATCAGATAAAATATCCTGAAATGTGAGGTTAACATTATTAAGTGTATAGGCTAGTGGCCATCACCAAACTGTAAACGGAATGAGTATATGAAGCATGAGTGTATGTTTACAAAATCATTTATATAATAGGTTATAATAGGCTATATTATAATATAATGTAATATGTAATAGCCTATAATATTATATAGCTTTATAAATGGTTAACGTGGTGTAGAAATAAAATTGCAAAAAACATTTATTAAAAACTAAACATGATATAGGCTAAGGCTTGAATATATTTTGTGAAATATACACAATATGTACACATATTTACAGATGTAACATGAGGAACAATTTAAAAGATGTATGTTCAATGTATTTTTGAAATAATATATTTTCAAAATGTATTTCAATATATTTAACAGTGTTTCACATGTGAATAGCATATATACATCTATCTATAAATTATAGGAAGGTCTGTCTGTCTGTTAACAACATTTTCAAACTCGACAGGTGTCTTGCCACGGGCACAAGTAAGTGCAGTGTAAAGTTTGACGTTGTTTGGATTAGAAATGCAAAAGATATTGTTAAATATATCGGTAAAAGAAGGTTATTGTTTAAACACTCTGTCAGCTACACTGTTTACTTCTGAATATTGTATTTTATTCACAGCTTTTCTCGGAGTTCACTGTGTAGCCTGATCCCTGAATTGTGTAGTTAAATTTTCCGTGGTGCTTTCTTCCATGCATAAATAAAAATGTCACTGAACTTTTGCTGTGTAATTGTAACAATGAGCACTCAAACACACCAAAACAAAAATTATTAAAAACACACACAAAAACTGATTTTGCACGGGCAGTTTGCCATCATTTGTAGTAACCTATTCACACTGTTTGCTCAAGCGTAGCGTTTTCTCTGAGTTCACTGTGTAGCCTGCTCCCTGAATCGTCACGCTTACTCATTTGTGCATGTTAACCGAATCTGTAAGTCAGCTATGCTGTTTGCTTCTGAATATTATATTTCATTCTGGTGCTTAACATTATCACTACTGTATTAACCAACAAAACATATCCTATTCAGTGCGTTCACAATCTCTTTCACGGGCATCATTTGTAGTAGCCTATTCACAAACTATTTTTACTCAAGCGTAGCATTTTCTCTGAGTTCACTGTGTAGTCTGCTCCCTGTATTGTCTAGTTCAATTTTCCACATTTATTTTATGCCATGTCAGGTCAGGTTCAGTATTTGCTTTCTACTATACACAAATAAAAATGTCACTGAACTTTTGCTGTGTAATTGTAAAAATGAGCACTCAAACACACCAAAACAACAATTACTAAAAACACACAAAAAAATAAATTTGATTTTGCACAGGCATTTTGCACTAGTTAATATTAATTTATTAATAGGCTATAGTGCTGGTTTATTGGGGTGGTGTTATAAACTACTGTGATGTTTAAAATGTTTATATGGATATATATAGTCAAATTATACAAATCTAGTGATTGTAAACTGTTAAGAAGCAAACAACATGTTCCCAGAACGTTTTATAGCCTAAATATAACATTCAGAAAATACTAATAACATTATAAGGACATTCTGAGAATGTTGTTTTAAGAACGTTTTCTATCAACATTATGAGAACTTTCATCAATCACAAATAACGTCATAAAGACATTCCAAGAACGGTGTTCTAAGAACGTTTTCTATCAACGTTATGAGAACTTTCATCAATCACAAAATAACGTCATAAAGACATTCCAAGAACGTTGTTCTAAGAACGTTTTCTATCAACGTTATGAGAACTTTCATCAATCACAAATAATGTCATAAAGACGTTCCAAGAACCTTGTTCTAAGAACGTTTTCTATCAACGTTATGAGAACTTTCATCAATCACAAAATAACGTTATAAAGACGTTCCAAGAATGTTGTTCTAAAAACATTTTCTATCAACGTTATGAGAACTTTCATCAATCACAAATAACGCCATAAAGACGTTCCAAGAACCTTGTTCTAAGAACGTTTTCTATCAACGTTATGAGAACTTTCATCAATCACAAATAACGTCATAAAGACATTCCAAGAACCTTGTTCTAAGAACGTTTTCTATCAACGTTATGAGAACTTTCATCAATCACAAAATAACGTGAAAAAGAAGTTCCAAGAACCTTGTTCTAAGAACATTTTCTATCAACGTTATGAAAACTTTCATCAATCACAAAATAACGTCAAAAAGACGTTCCAAGAACGTTGTTCTAAAAACGTTTTCTATCAACTTTATGAGAACTTTCATCAATCACAAAATAACATCAAAAAGACGTTCCAAGAATGTTGTTCTAAATACGTTTTCTATCAACGTTATGAGAACTTTCATCAATCAGAAATAACGTCATAAAGACATTCCAAGAACCTTGTTCTAAGAACGTTTTCTATCAACGTTATGAGAACTTTCATCAATCAGAAATAACGTCATAAAGACGTTCCAAGAACCTTGTTCTAAGGACGTTTTCTATCAACGTTATGAGAACTTTCATCAATCACAAAATAACGTCAAAAAGACGTTCCAAGAACCTTGTTCTAAGAACGTTTTCTATCAACGCTATGATAACTTTCATCAATCACAAATAACGTCATAAAGACGTTCCAAGAACGTTGTTCTAAGAACGTTTTCTATCAACGTTATGAGAACTTTCATCAATCAGAAATAATGTCAAAAAGACGTTCCAAGAACGTTGTTCTAAGAACGTTTTCTATCAACGTTATGAGAACTTTCATCAATCACAAATAACGTCAAAAGGACGTTCCAAGAATGTTGTTCTAAGAACGTTTTCTATCAATGTTATGAGAACGTTCATCAATCAGAAATAACGTCAAAAAGACGTTCCAAGAACGTTGTTCTAAGAATGTTTTCTATCAACGTTATGAGAACGTTCATCAATCAGAAATAACGTCAAAAAGACGTTCCAAGAACGTTGTTCTAAGAACGTTTTCTATCAACGTTATGAGAACGTTCATCAATCACAAATAACGTCATAAAGACGTTCCAAGAACGTTGTTCTAAGAACGTTTTTTTCTCAACGTTACAAGAACGTTAATAACGTTGTATGAACGTTCGGAAAACATTATTTTAATAACGTTTGGTGCTAACATTTACACAACTTTTAAAGAACGTTAGTGAAAGTTGTGGGAACGTTCCCTGTTAGCTGGGCTTCTAAAAATGTAATTATACACCATTTATTTCTATATATAATTATACAAATATCAGAACTAAACCCATTTTATTCTTTTTTTTTCAATTTAATAATTGTTTAAGTTTAAAAACATCCAGAATGTTTTTTTAGTCCAAAAAATAAATGATGTAATTCATAGTGCTATACTGCCCTCTTGTGTTCAAAACCAGGTAGGCCTATTGTATCTATATGAAAATATACTAGGTATGTGACGGTGAGAATATTTCCCCACCGGTTAATCAACGTGTGACACCGCTGGGGGCTTTTGAATCGCTAACTTAAAAATGAAAGTAAAATATGTTTGTCCGCACAGACATTGATAATGGTGCGGAGCAGAGCGAGCGTTTTCAATGAATACCTATGGAAGTAGGAATATATATATATATATATATATATATATATTGTTACATTTATATATATATATATATATATATATGTATTTTTAAATGTATATAAAATATAGCTGCGAGCAGCGATAGAGGGCCCAAGCCGGTGACACCGCCACCCCGGAGCCTTTAGTGTAACTAAAGGCACCAGGGTGGCGGTGCCACTGGCTTGGGCCCGCAATCGCTGCTCGCAGCTATATTTATTATTATTATTATTATTTTGTCAACCTTTCGGGCACTTTTGGGGCCCTTAACACGTTCAAAAACTCTTGAAACTTTGCACACGGGTCAGAACCCGCGGCCATCAGGGCCGGACTGAAGCTGGTACCCGGGCGTGGCAGGGGGGCTCGACAGCGCCCCCTGGAACAGGATCCGAACACTTGTCCATAAATCAAACACACTTGCATGTAATAATATGAAACTCGGTACACATATAGATCTCATCGGGCCGAACAACTTTCGTGCTCTAAGTTTTACGCCAGCCCAACAGGAAGTCGGCTATTATGGGTTGTTTGAAAAACGCATGCCGTGGAATTTGATGTACTCATCCTAGAGAATTCATCCAATCGCCTCCAAACTCGGTCAGCATGAAGTCAAGAGATTGAGGATGCTAAATTGCGGACGGATTTTTGATATCTCTAACGCTTTGGCCGTGGCGAGGAAAAAAATTTTGGCGAGAAAAGAAAAACACGAAGTGTTATAACTTCTGCACACATTAACTGATCTTGATGAAACTTCAGCAGTGTGTTCGTGGTAAGAGGCCGATCACATGGATGTGACTATTGTGAGTCAAAGTTATAGCGCCACCAACTGGCAGCAGGAAGTTTGTCACTTTAAAAATGCTTTGAAATCACTCTCTTATTTTTACCCTATTTGCTTCAAACTTTATGTGTATATTGTAGACACACAGCAGATGTAGACCTGTGAAAGGATTATTGATATCTTAGATACTTTTGCCATGGCAATGCATCGAACTTTAATATTCTTTTTTGATGCTTTTGAGACTCTTAGCATGCTTGAAATTGCATGAAACTCGACAGACACATCACATTTATTAGCCAGTAGACATGTGCAAAGTTTCAGAAACGGGCGTGGTGGAATAGCTCAGTAGCGCCACCTTTTGACCAAAGTGGGGGGGGTTAGATTCATCTACAGCAACAAAACTTGCTATGTATATTGTTCTCATCAAGTTTGGAGAACGCTTGCTCTGGAATTTGAAATAATCCTCCTAGGCATTTTTTTCAATAGGGGGAAAAAAGAATATACATATATATATATATATATATATATATATTTTTTTTTAAGTGTATGTATATATGTATATATGTATGTATATAATTTTTTTTTATATATATATTTTTTTTAAGTGACAAGACAGAGAATATCACTTATCTGATATATATATATATATATATATATATATATATATAAATATAGCTGCGAGCAGCGATGGAGGGCACAAGCCGGTGACACCGCCACCCCGGTGCCTTTAGTGTAACTAAAGGCACCAGGGTGGCGGTGCTACCGGCTTGGGCCCGCAATCGCTGCTCGCAGCTATATATATATATATATATATATATATATATATATATATATATATATATATATATATTTTTTATGTTTGTGCCCATGATTCTCTAATACATGTATGTTATCTGTTAAATCTTATCATCACCAGGTTCTTGTCTGTACAGTCTTTAAACACCCAGCCTGCTACCCTTAGCCACTTGGTGCATCATAGAAATGCTCCTAGCATACACAAATAGCAAAATCAAGACTTTTAAACATGAGCGCATATCCAAACATCAACCAAAAGTACAGTGCGTGCAGAATTATTAGGCACGTTGATTTTCTGAGCATTTTTTTTTTTCAGGCTCATTTTGCCAAGTCCAAACCACATTAATCTTAATAACTACTATTAATTTTGTTAATTAAAAATAAACAATTATATATCACTTATAAATGATTAAATAAAAAATGAATAGTAGTTATTAAGATTAATATGGTTTGGAATTGGCAAAATGTGCCTGGAAAAAAAATATGATCAGAAAATCAATGTGCCTAATAATTCTGCACGCACTGTAAATCTGATCAATACATTTTGCATAAATATTTTATCTGAAAGAATTACCAATTTTAAGAAAATTGGTCCTCCAAATAAGGAAATAAAGTGACAATTTCACGTGCATTTCGGTCCGCAGTTTGTGGAGTTGTTCTTCTGTTTTTCAGTTAACGTTATACGCTAGGTGTGCTGGCAAACGAGAGTAAAAGATAAATACATAAGCTACTTTATGATATTTGCACGTCACAAATATTGTCATAAAACAATATAACATTATAAAACAAGTATTGTAAATTAGTTAAAACACTTACTCAATGTTTTCACTGTTAAAAGCAAACTCCGTGTCTGCACTGCGTCACGAGTCAAAGAAGATGGAGGGCCTATCGTTAGTCTGTGAGAAAGGTTTAAGCGCGCATATCACATAAATATCATTACAAAACAATATAATGCCATGAAATACAAGTTGTAAATTAGGTAAAAACACTTACTTTGGGTGTTTTCCCTGTTAACTTTACAAGCAAACCTCCTCATCGTCAGCTCCGTATCGAGTCAAAGAAGATGCCGCCTTTGAAAAAAGTTTCGGCTCGTTTAAGCGCGCAGATCATTTACATAACGCTATAAATCAATATGTTATAAAATAGCTGCATGTTGCAAATGAGTTAAAACACTTACTTTCGTCGTTTCCCTGTTAAAAAGCAACATCATCCTGGTCTGCTCCGCATCGCGCGCCATGGAAAATGCCCCTCTGAGAGCGGTTTTAGCCGTGCACAGCACATACATATTGTTATAAAACAATATGATGTTATAAAATGCATGTATAAATGCGATAAAACACTTAATTGATGCGTTTTCCCTCCTCGTATGCCTTGCATCGCGAGTCAAAGAAAATGGCGTCTTTGAAAAAAGTTTCAGCTAGTTTGGTCGCGCCCAGCGAGTAAATGTCCCGGATGTAACTAATTACACTCTCTCGGTGTTATTAATTTAACTCCACATATTTTCACCACCCAGAGGGTACGGTTTACACTAGCAGTGTTAATCCCTTGAAATTCAACACCAGAAAATTAACTCTTTACTCTAAAAGTCCTTAACACCAGGATTTCAACACTGGAGATTTTACTGTGTAGTGTTATTTTAAGATGTTAAAACATTAAAACAAGTTAAGAGTTTTCTAATTTACAAAAGATAATTTTTTTTAAATGTTGATTTGTAAGCATTTAACTTTCACACAATATTTTTACAACTTTTACATAAAACACAAACTAGTTTAAAAAAGCCTTACGTTTCTACATACCATTCGTTAAAGGACTCAGAGTTTAAAGATATATAAGTGTTTTCCTTGTGCTGGAGCAGTGTAAAAGAACGTCCACACATTCCGGAGGTCTGGCAGGAATGACAGTTTTCTGAAGGTTGCAGAGAGACACACGCAAGCCCCACCCCTACCCCCGCCCACAACAGGTGTCACCGTGGGAAAACCCCACAGCCCTCTCCACTTCCCAAATAGAAAATGCGTGTGGTCACTTCGCTGTCCGAACTTAAATGACCAGTGAAAGACGGTGCAGTGGTCCCGAACAGACCACACCCCCTAACACACCTTCTCAAAGCTGAGAGGTCAATTTCGATTTAAGGGCATCCCTGAAATGACATCACTCACGTCGATGCCCCTCCCTCCCTCGTGGTGAGAGTTAGAGTTTAACAGTTGATTTTATTCTTTTATAAAAACTATTCCATAGGGAATATTTCACATTTCACACACACACACACGCACACACACACACACACATTTTACTCTATTTCAGATTATTTTCTAAATGTTTTAATACTACTTGTTTTATTTATGCTTTTCTGTACACTTTTTTGTAAATCACTTTGAACATCCATATGAAATGTGTTTAATAAGTCATGCTTTCCATTGCCTATATGTCACAGATGGTTTAAAAGTTTAGGCCATAGAGTTTTTAAGGCCATCTCAACTATCACACGACACACACACACACACACACACACACACACACACACACACACACACACACACACACACACACACACACAAACACACAAACGGGTGGTTCCGTTATGTCTGGACAGTTCCGAGGATATCACGCTGTTTTATGTTTGTAGTACGAGAATTCGTTTTTATTACAGGTTGTACGAAAGATTTAAAAAACACTTATTTTTTTCTAGTTGTAAAATCACGACGCTGAATTCACGCTGTGATAAAGGGGTGTTTTCTTTGAAAAAATGAAGTGGGAAAAATGTGTTCTTTCATAAGGAGAAATCTTTCATACAAGCTTTAAAAGGAGCCAAAACTAATTAATTCACGTACCAAACCACCGAAGAAGACAGAACATCTAATCGCGAGTCCTAGTCTCCACAATGTCTGCAAATCATCATGAAGCAGAAGGAGACAAAGTTTCATCGGATCAGTATTTGATTCAGATTTAGCAGAAATTTTGAACGACCTATGTGAGTATTTTCATCATAAATTATAAATTTATACAAAATTGGAAAGATATTTCAATAAATGCTTTTATTTGCAGATGATGCATCATTCCCAGACGGAGTGTCGCCCGATGATTTTTTACAAGGTACGGAATATATTTTTGTTATGTCTTCTAATTATCTTTTAAACAAAATAACTTATGTTATATTTCAACAGAAATTACAAGCGACTTGCTGGCTCATAGCTCCGCCCGTCCGGCGGAGTCAGCTAAGCACCCATTGGTTGTTGTTCCAAGCCCATCCAATCAGATATACGAAGACGTTACCCCATACTCTACACCTCATAAACAAGCCTCCGGGGGCACAGAGAGCGGCAAACGTCAAGTCTCACATGCAGCCGAAGAGAATTCTTCATTCCATTCAACAAGCAGCGGAGCGGCTAACATCATTGCCGGTTCACAGAGAGGCGTGAAACGTCTAAGGGAAATTTATGGAGAAGAATTAATCTATCCGGATATAGGTAAGCGAAAAAGAAAACTATTTTTTGTCTAATCATAATATTTTTATTCGTTGAATTTTTTTAAATAACATAATATTGTTTTAGAAGAAAACAGTGAAAGTCCATCTGTTTCTTCCACAACTGGAGGCAAGAAACGATTCGAGAAATATTCTCACGAGAGCCCGATTTCGGAAGAAGACGGTAAGATATATTTCCTTGTTTTCATTATATTTTATCTATATTAAATAAGCCATATAATAAATTATTATGTTTTTGCTCTAGAAGAAATCTCAGACGAAAGAGGTTTACAGGTGTTTTTGGAATCTCAGGCATCGGTTCTGAACAGTATAATATCGAACCGAATTTATCAGAAAGCAGTGATGAAGATGAGCGGAGCTTCAGCCCTCTGTTCAGCGCGGGAGACCTCCGCGGTCTGACTTATGCCACTTTACGCACGGCAAACAGAAGCTTCCAACGTGTTCTGGAAATCGCTACACTACCTCTCACTTACCACCAGACAGCAGATATAGTTTCAGGAGCCCAGAGCGGTATTGTGGACCTTCTACATAGACTCATTGATGCACAGAATCAGCACACCGCCGATTTAAGAAGTGCGGTGGAATTTTCCGGTGTTTGCCGAGACCGCGTCTTGGAAGAAAACAGACAATTACGCAATACGGTATTATCACTCCAACAAGACCTTTCGGAGGTGAGGAATGACCACTCGTTGCTCATTACTGTACTGTCTTTAATCTCTAAAAGGTTAAATGTTATTCAGAGACAATCGAGGGGTACATAAGATGATGATTGACTAGTTTTTAAAAAATCCATTTCGCTGTTATTGTTTTAAATTCGTTTGCCTGTTATTGTTTTTATCTAGGTGTGTGAGATTTTGTATTTGTGTTTTAGTTTTTAAAATCTATTTCTCTGTTATTGTTTTTATCTAGGTGTGTGTAATTTAGTTTTACTGATAGCCTACATTTTATGATGTATACCCATTAGCAACATTGTGTTCTATATTTGATGGTACGCTTCTGTTTCACACAATTTAAAAAATAAAAAAACATATCAAGATGTTTCCTAAAAGGCCGAGAGCCGACTCAGAGTGTGATGAAACAACTCGCTCAAGATCAAGACCTAGGCCTGAGAATAACGAGAGACTCAATCTTTTAATACGTGAACAGTTAAGAGGTCTAAATAGTACTGATTTGTCTAATACGGAAAGATTGGATAATATTATAATCGACCAGCATGGTTTGATAGAGCCGCCCGTGGATGATGGAGATGAGAGCGCACAGACAGGTGGTGTAGTGGCGTCATCTCAAACGCTGCGTATGGAGTTAAGTCGTGCGCAGATAGATTCTCTGATGGCTGACGGAGGTGTTGTGGGGAATTTCACGATAACACCACGGCCACGTTTTAATGGTGTAGAGTTAGCGAAATCGTTAGATCTCAGACAAATACAGACCACCGATTTTGTAGAATATAATTCATGCCTCCATAATATTCTAAACGAGGTGGTTGACTTGTCACAACAGCTAGCTGGCCAGACAGGGTTCATAAACATAGCTCTTGCCGGAGAAAGTTTGCCGGGGTCAGTAAATACAGTATTAACACCTGATAATAACCATGACCGAAGGAAGATTAGTGACGTAGCTATCAGCGAGAGTATCAGTCGGAATAAAATGCATGTATTTAGCCCAATTAATATCGATAATGAAATGTGTTTGAGTGACTGTCTAGCATATTTCCTCAATCCAAAATTCACAGATCAAGAGTTACAGACACCTGCGATGGAGATCCACACCGGATGTGGTTTTAAGACAGACGAGGAGATAGGTCTTCACAATTTGTCTGTTTTCGAAAATAAATTAGGCATAACATTTTTTGTTTTTTACAGGGACTGTTCTGGGAAGCTGGTGGTATACAAAAACACAGACAAATTACACCCAAAGACAGTCCATCTATTTCTGCACGAGGGACATTTTCATCTAATAAAAAATTTAACCGGCTTTATAGGAGCTTCGTACGTGTGTGAGCACTGCTTTAGGGGGCATAAAGACAGAAAAACACACGAATGCCAGTTTGTTTGTAAAATATGCATGACATCTGAATGTCGCTCGTATACAAGCAGAACAAGACAGTGTGCAGAATGTCTGAGATTCTGTAAAAACAACTTCTGTTATGAATCACATAAAAAATTACAAGGCCCCGGTGAAAGATCTCAGTGTAAATCTGTGAGATTTTGCTCAAAATGCCACACCGTTTATAGACCATCACCTGATGGTGAAAAAATAAAACCTCACAAATGCTCTCCAGAGTGTTGTGTACATTGTTACGAGATTTTGGCGAGTGAAGGTAGTCACGAATGTTACATCCAACCTCTAAAGTCTGAAACAAATGATGAAAAATACATTTATTATGATTTTGAAACAATGTATCAGAATGATAAACATGTGGCTAATTTTGTATGTGCAATGACACAGACAGGTGAGACATTTGAAGCCGGAGGGATAGATTGTGTGGCACGTCTGATTAACCCCCTGAGGTCGGCTGTCGCGCCGGCGCGATAGGCTCGTTTTTTTCTTTATCAGCTTTTCAGAGACGAAAAATACTCTGTTGATTTTGATCTTACAATCTTGTGTTTTACATCACTCGATCCAGTTAAGTGTGTATTATTATTTTTTGTATACTCACAATAAAAACAAAGTGTTGTGCTTTTCGCCAAATAAAGAAAAATAAACATGATGCGAGTTCTGTCTTCTCTCTGTCAGTGAAGTCTATTCTGAAACGTGTCCGAAAATTAACTGTAACTCAGCGAATATTTCTCCCACTGACACGTGAAATAGGTCTTTATGAAGCTTGAATTCTCTTCTTTTAAATGAAGTAATTTATGTAAAAAACAAATATTCTCAGCTTATGTAATCCATTTGAAAGCAAGGAGAGGTACCGTTTTTACGTTCTCCCTTCATTATATTTAATGAGCTGAGGTCGCCACGCCCCCGGCGCTATTCACATGGTAAATAGTTTAGGTGATCTATGCATCGCACACGCACCCCGATCAATGCCATAAAAACACAGTCTCTTCATCAGATTCACTGATAGTTCATCGCGCTCCGAAGATGGCACGCTTCTCCGGTAAAGACGTCCTTCAGATGATTCTGGACAGCGAGGAAGAATTCACCTTTTCCTCAGAGGAAGATTGCAACTCGGACGACGAACGGCTGCATTTTCAAGAGCGCATTGATCCCGCCGAGGATACAAGTTCGGAGTAAGTTGTTTACTGTTATATAATTCCGTTTCTGATAATATAGAACTCATATGAATTTTCAGACTATATTTTGCCTAGTTTTGGCTAGCTTTTGACATCTTACAGGAACGATTGCCTTACAATATCCCTAACATTCGTGTATACGCTCAAGTGTAAACTTTTTTAAATGCGATATTACTCTTTAAACATATTTGTATATTAAATATATTTCACTCAGTTTTGATTAGCTTATGACACTGGTTAAAATGCTAAAATACTGCCTTATGCGTAATGTAGCATGTTTGTGAATATCTGCTTAGGTGTGATTTAGTGCAAATATATTTCAGCCTCTGGTAAAATATGTGATACTGTCTAAATACATTATATTTTTATATAAATGTTCGATTTTGGTTAGCCTATGACAGTGTTTATCATGCTTCAATACTGCCTTATGCACAGATGTTTGTGAATACAGGTGTACATTTTTTAAAATGTAGCGATGTGTCGTTCGCGAACGATCCGTTCATTGCGTGCGTCACTAAATGCGTGCGGTGTATATCGCCCATCAACAGATACTCGCAGTGACGCGGTCTACGGCCCATAAATAGATATTTCTCCATCCTATGGCCCATCAACAAAACATTGTGCGTCCATAACCATCAATTGCTCATCAGTTTACTTTGAATAATGTATGCTAACAGTTTTATTTTGTTGTTGTTTTTTTTAGGAATGTGTCTGGATCAAGCTCTCCTTCTCCAGCACCCCGCAGAAGGGCACGCAGGTGTCGTTCAGTTCTCAGTGCGATCGAGAATCATACTGAGTAAGTGCATAGACGTAACATTTTACAGATGAAATGTAGCCTAATTGTGTTTACAGCGTCATAATATAAAAGTAGCCTACCTATTCTTGAGTGAAATGACAAATCCATGGCCATTAGTGATTGATAATGATAATACAATTTCTTTGATTGTGTTATCAGCATGCTCACGTGTTTTTTTTTTTTTTGTTTTTTTTTTTTTACAGATGTGACAATGAACTTGTCCAAGCACCTGTCCCGAAGAGAGCCAAGGCTAACCAGCAGGCAAGCAACAGGCAGTCCACTCTGGCATGGAAAACAGAGACTGATGTTGACATGGTTTGTTTATTTTGCTCACATTTGATTTGCTTAGAGCCCGCATCAACGGGGCATAAGCATTTACTGTGAGATACCTGCCTTTACTTTTGTTTATTTATCGCTCACAATTGCTTTGTTTATAACCGACTGATTTTTTTTTTTATTTTGCTCCCATTTGATTTGCTTAGAGCAAATTTAGAACATTTAGTTCCTCCACATAGAGGAATTACAATAAAACAGACTGAAAAACAAAACCTTTGAATCTCTCATTCTTTGTAAAATGCGACTTAAATATGTTGAAATAAAATGTCTTTGTATAAGCAACGTATTAAACTGCAAATTAACCCTCTGGGGTCTAAGGTGTTTTTGGGGCCCTTGGGATGTTTTGACATGCCCTGACATTTGTGCTTTTTTCAGTTATTTATAAACATGATAATGGCAAAGGTGTAAATCCACTCTATATAGCACAAACAGGGCTACCATAATATGTAAGCAACATGAATGTAGATGTTTGTATTTTTAAGAGAATAATGTTTATGCGTGGTTATTGGAAAAAATAAAAATGAAAGTTGCTGAAATAAGACCACAAAACTCATTCTAAATATGTGTCCACAAGACTTTTGACTAATGGATGTTGTCGCTTCGAGTTCTGGCTTCAAAATTATGTGAAAATAGTCTTGCTTTATCGTTCACATAAAACAATACATTGATTTAAATTGTGTAAAACAGGTTTTGCTTGGAAAGCCAATATGCGAGGGGGGCGTGAACGAGGAGTGGTTTACACCTGAGAATACAATGTCCCACCCACTCTGCATAATGAGCCATTCATTCAGGTGTGACACTGACTGAGCCACAATGCAAGGACAAAAGATATATTTAGAAGAAGACTTATATTGACCATTTAAGATTTTGCTTACATCTATCTTGTAAATATGTTTTGCTATTTTATTAAAAAGGTTACAATTACAACAATAATTACAATTTCAACAATATTTCAAGTGTACTCTTTCTTTGTAAAAAAAATGATTATAGGCCTACATTTTATCATATGTATTCATTAGTTTGAATATAGCCAACATTGGAACAGCTAACATCTTAGTTTATGACTTTATTTTTGACAAAAATAGTATTATATTTATATATATACTGTATATATATATATATATATATATATATATATATATATATATATGTGTGTGTAACATATGAGCAGAAATTGCTAAACAAAAGCTTATTTGATATGGCAGTATATTCTACAGTAAAAACTGTACCCAAATCTAGTCAACAAAATGTTGTCTTTCATATTTCGCCTGACTGTAACGTTGTTTTTATGAAATATTAGGGCATATAAATGTTAATTTGCAGTTTAATACGTTGCTTATACAAATAGCCTACATTTTATTTCAACATATTTCAGTCGATTTTTACTCATCTCAGTATAGCAATACAGTTTGCTAAAACATCATCATTCATTCACACACAGAAATGCGATTCACTTGAGAAGGAAAAAAAACGTACTACAGTATTCCTCAGCTCAGTTGGATCCTTGCTCCTCGAAATACCCGCACTTCTGAGGTACATTTTCCATTATTATTATTCCTCACAGCGCTGCGAGACGGTGTAAACAAGTAATGATCTGAATAAACTTGTGTTTTCTCGAGCTGATATGGGGGCGTTCACAGGTTTGCGTGGATTACCTCAGTCATTTGCGTTTGAATAGCGCGCACTCTCTGTGGGCAGAGTCACATTAAAAATAATTAGATGAGATGAGATCGACTGACATCTCGCTCTTTTCTTACAGATTACATGAACTGAGAATATTTGTTTTTATATAAATTACTTCATTTAAAAGAAGAGAATTCAAGCTTCATGCCTGTGTGTCTGTATGCCTGTTTGACTGAGTATTCGCTGAGTTATTGTTCATTTTCGGACGCGTTTCAGAATGGACTTCACTGACAGAGAGAAGGCAGAACTCGCTTCGTGTTTATTTTTCTTTATTTGGCAAAAAGCACAACACTTTGTTTTTATTGTGAGTATACACAAAAATAATATACATTTAACAGAATCGATTGATGTATGAAACTTGTTTGTAATATCAAAGTCAACAGAGCAAAATCAATCTCTTTTGAACTGATAAAAAAATAGCGAGCTGGTATCGCCGGCGATACCGCCGACCCCAGGGGGTTAACATTTATATGCCCTAATATTTCATAAAAACAACGTTACAGTCAGGCGAAATATGAAAGACAACATTTTGTTGACTAGATTTGGGTACAGTTTTTACTGTAGAATATACTGCCACATCAAATAAGCTTTTGTTTAGCAATTTCTGCTCATATGTTCTATATATAAAATACAATTTTTGTCAAAAATAAAGTCATCAACTAAGATGTTAGCTGTTCCAATGTTGGCTATATTCAAACTAATGAATACATATGATAAAATGTAGGCCTATAATCAGTTTTTTACAAAGAAAGAGTACACTTGAAATATTGTTGAAATTGTAATTATTGTTGTAATTGTAACCTTTTTAATAAAATAGCAAAACATATTTACACGATAGATGTAAGCAAAATCTTAAATGGTCAATATAAGTCTTCTTCTAAATATATCTTTTGTCCTTGCATTCATTCTTGTGGCTCAGTCAGTGTCACACCTGAATGAATGGCTCATTATGCAAGTAATTACGCATAATGGGTGGGACATTGTATTCTCAGGTGTAAACCACTCCTCCTTCACGCCCCCGTCACATATTGGCTTTCCAAGCAAAACATGTCTTACACAATTTAAATCAATGTATTGTTTTATGTGAACGATAAAGCAATACTATTTTCACATAATTTTGAAGCCAGAACTCGAAGCGACAACATCCATTAGTCAAAAGTCTTGTGGACACATATTTAGTATGAGTTTTGTGGTCTTATTTCAGCAACTTTCATTTTTATTTTTTTCAATAACCACGCATAAACATTATTCTCTTAAAAATACAAACATCTACATACATGTTGCTCACATATTATGGTAGCCCTGTTTGTGCTATATAGAGTGAATTTACACCTTTGCCATTAACATGTTTATAAATAACTGAAAAAAGAACAAATGTCAGGGCATGTCAAAACATCCCAAGGGCCCCAAAAACACATCAGACCCCAGAGGGTTAAACACTTCAGACGTCCAAAATATGCAGGATACACATTTATTGGCCACAACTCGTCAGGGTTTGATAACTATCTAGTTGTTAATTATCTTGTCGGGGAGGGCTTGACTCCAAAAGTTATTATGCAGGGTTGTAGAATTCTATACATGTATGGAACTGTGTTTAAGCAACGTTTCATTGACTCATGGCAATTTATCCCCTTAAAACTTGCAAAAATACCACTTAACTTAGATGCACGTGAGAAGGGGTATTTTCCTCACCTTTTCAATAAACCACAAAATGCGGAATATATCGGTCCCTATCCTGCAAAAGAGTTTTACGGTTATGAGGCAATGAGTGAAACCGAGCGTGTCAGATTTGACACATGGTATAGCGATGTATTGGATGATATCTTTGACTTCAAAAAGGACCTCGCTTTTTACTGTCGAAATGACGTGATTATTCTACGTTACATACACGTGATGTAAACACTTTCGTGGGGTCTTTTACAACTGCTTACGCGAGACTCGAACTGTATAATCTTTTGGATAAGCTAGGCCGCTGTGTTATGTATGCAGATACAGATTCCGTGGTTTTTGTGTCAAAAAACGGGGATTGGGTGCCTGAGACAGGACCTTATCTCGGTCAGCTCACGAGCGAATTAGATTCTGGTCAGCATATTATTCAATTCGTTTCGTCTGGTCCAAAATCTTATGCATTTAAAACAACTAATGGCGGTTCATGTCTCAAAGCTAAAGGGATCACGTTAACAGCAGAGAACGGTGAAATAGTGACATTACAGAGCCTTATTGGCCTTGTGCGAGGTTATGTTGAGACAGGTGTCAAATTACACCTGTCAGCACAAACACACACCATTATTCGAAACAAGAGTCTAACGCTATCTAACAGATCACATCTGAAAAAAATCTCAGTGGTGTATGACAAGCGTGTGCTTCAACCAGACTTTACAACTTTGCCTTACGGATTTTAAACAATATTTTGAAAATGTGTGAAACAGATGTTTTTGACTGCAGACTGCAACACCCGTTTTCGGGTGTTGTTGCTGGTCCCAGTGGTAGCGGGAAGACTTTTTTTGTGAAGACTGCAGCGTAAATGCCTCTGGGTTAATGCGAATTAGCTCAAGAATATAGGGAATTTTGGCAATATTAATATTTATAACGCATGGTCATAATTCATAAATCGCATATGCATTTACTTTATCAATTATAGGAAATGCCTCGTTCTGTACTGTCTGATCATTACAGTTAAGAAGAAGCATTCCTGTTTACAAAACTCCAAGACAGTTTGTCTTCTGGCCACGAAGACAAAACCTCTTTGGGTTTATAAATTAAAACTACTCAAAGTAGTTTTATAATATAGAGCCTGTAGCTTTATAGATCTTTTGTTTCATTGACTTTATAAAAAGTGGGTTTTCAAACACAGAGACAGTTAAAAGTATAAATGGGTTTATTAATAAAATGGCACACGCTAGAGATTATATAAACTACAAACATAAACGTACGTAAAAATGCAAACAAACGAATAAACATTTAACCGAACAAAAACATAAACTGAAAGAAAGAAAGATATAGAGGGAAGATAGAGGGTAACTTAAATCACAGACCTAAGACCTAGACACCTGGAACAGCTTTTATAGGAATCAATATACTTGCGAGTTGTGGTACTCTTTCAGTGTGATGCTGAAAAGGGGACGCGCGCGTGCGCGTGTCCGGCTGGTTTGCGTCTAGCTTTGTCTTCTGGGTCGTTTCGCAAAACGATGTAAAGGCTCACTTGAATTTAACGTTACCGAGAAAGTTCAGATTCGTCTCCCGGGATGGGAGAGGCTGGAAATCTTAGTTGCAAAGGCCGGCTGTTACGACTCGAACATGGGTTCGTTCGATGGAGAAGGCCAGGGCCTCCTTCAGATGTTCCTTGGAGAAGCGCTGCGCCGGGGAGGAGGGTCCAGAGAAGTTGGATGAGTTGGAAGCGGAAGAGAGAGTGAGAAGAGAAGAGAGAATCTTCCTTTTAACAGACATCTGTTTACGCCCTGTTTTGGGGACAGAGCGAATCAAAACTTCTGATTTGTAGCGGGAAGAAGTCTTCTTTGTGTGAAGAAAAACACGCCCCCTTTTACCATATGTCTTATGAGGGAAAGGATTCATACTTAGAAATATGATATTTCCTGGAATCAAATGCATATTATTGTACCTTGCAGTCAAGATTCGTCTCCGTGAGATGGAGAGGGTTACAGAGATATCAATTATGACAGGTAAAGATTGGGGAAACATAACGTTACACTTATATGCATAATTACACACAAATAAAGTTTGATTAAACACACAATAAAGTTGTCAGTGTTTCCGTTATGGCAAGTGACGACACTTTGAGAAACATAGGAATACATATCAACATTCAGTGGCTTGTTATGTGGAAGAATATCTGTTTCCAAAGTTCCAGAGTGTGTGTGTGTGTGTGTGTGTGTGTGTGTGTGTGTGTTCTGGAATGCCTTTGAGGCTTGGGTCGTAAAGTTTTATGGTCTGAGTTAGGGTTACAACACTATGGAGTGAATATTCTTTCAATGAATCTTCAGAATTAAAGATTTTACTCTAGCAAAACACACCTCTATTATAAGGCAAAGCTAATCACACACATACATATCGGAAGGTATACATTCAAGAGCCATATTTCTACATGACGTTGCACTTTAGTGGCTTTCGTGTGTGTGTGTGCGTGTGTGTGTGTACGTGTGTGTGTGTTCAGAGCGGGTTTTCTGTTGAGATCGGAATGTCAGTAATGTCTTTGAAGCTCACACTGTCGAGAGGGGGGAAGCGAGTCGTAAACGGGGGTTCAGTTACAGAGTTCGCCAAGTCTGTGGGACTTAGAAAGTGTTTTCACTTTTAATTAGTATATAAATTAAAAGTCAATTTTTACCCATCGAGCCATAGTCGTTACATATCCCCCTTTTTGTTAGATAAAGACCTCGGAAGGACTTTATCGAACAACAAATTAGCGCAATGGTCGATGGCAAGCGGCTGATGACTGAGGACTCAGGTCAAATGAGGTTTAGGCGAGCCCCGGATCGGGACCCCCTTTTTGCGGTTCCATAGGAAACCACCAGACACGGCTTTGTGAGCTTTGCTGTGGCTGCTCACATTTGGTAGGGTCTGGTACAGGGTGAAAGCCAAGACGGGAGTCAGGGCGTGGTCGGTTGCTGTGGAGGTACACAGCACAGTGTCAGCTGCGGTCCAGGTATGGACACAGGTGAGGTGTTCAGGCTGGGCGGTTGCCCATGCTTGGAGGGACTGTGTTGAGTGCGAGTCCTGCCTTGGTGTTCAGGACTCAGGGTTGCTCTCTCCGTGCGATGCCGGATGCCAGACCTGGTGAGTGTGGCTGCTTTCTCGCGAACCACTGCGGCCTGCATCCTGTTAGAGGAAAGAGGGAGAGAGAGAGAAAGGGAGGAAAAATGTCAGCGATGGAGGTCCTTAGTTGGTTTAGGACAGTCTTTTTGGTTCGCTGAGGTTGGTATGCCACATGCTTTGATGTCCCATGCATGGCTTTTTGGCACATGTGGCGTCATTGTTACGCCTGGCCCCCCCTTGTGCTTTGTGGCTTTACGAGCTGTGGCGCTGTGATGGCAACAGGTGCACAATGCGTATTGAAGTCTTGTGAACGCAACATGTGCGTGGTGGCAGACAGCTGTCTGAGGCACTGGTCGTCAGTGAGCTCAGATGGCCTGCGAGGGTGGTGGAGGGGTAAGTGGTGGCATAGGAAAAGTCTGTTCATCAGAGGCCCGCATGACTTTTTTGTACACAGCGGAGGTAGCGTTTAGCGGCTCTGAGGCGTGCAGTGTAGTTGGTAAAGTTCGTTTGTGCTGTGTAATCACTGCAATCGTTAGGGTGGGTGGGTGGGTTGTCTGTATGTGGCGCAGACATTGGTTTGGTTACTCAGCTGCGGTTCAGTCATGACCTTGAAGCAGTCGGTGTTAGTGTTCGTTTTCTGTGTCTGTGTCAGACGTGGCTGCACTGTCTTCATCTGTGATGTAAGAAGACTCTGCCTCACCAGTGTTCTGGAGAGAGTGGTTACAGGTTCGACGGTCTGGGCTAGGAGTTCTGGACGGCGGGTGATGCTGGTTCCAGAATCTTTCTGAGCGGTCGGTCCGACGCTTTGGACGGGCACCGTCACCGTCGTGCTGCCATCTGCTGGCCTGGAACGGTGTTGATTCTCTGTGGTAAGGTCTGTGTGCCGACGAAGATCGTCCAGGGCATTTTGAAGTCTTTCAACTTCCTGTTGTAGCGTTGTGTCCGTCTCGTCCTCTTCCTCGGTCAGGAAGATTAGCTGGTCTAGCCGACTCTGTGTGTGGGCTCGGTCCTTCCGGGCTTCTGTGGCCTGGACGCTGTAGTGCGGCTGTCTTTTGCTGCAGGTCGGCGTTGCTCCTTTCGCTGTCCCGGGCCCTGGCGACGAGTTTGAGTGCGAGGTTTCCGAAGATTTTGGACAGCTGCTCGTGGCTGTATGTCTGGGCTGGATCATGGGACTCGAACTGGCTCAGGTCTGTGTCCCGTTGCTCTTGGCTCGAGCGATGTGGGTCCTGGGGCAGCACGGTCTTTGTTATGTCCCTCAGCCATGCCTCAAGGTCGTCCCAGCAGACTGCAGGACAGGGTGAGCTCGACATCTCGGCTTACTGTTGACGAGAGAAGCACAGCACACACAAAAAGAGACACAATGCAAGTTTGTTTTAGGGTTAATGAGCTATACTCATACGGGCTATGCCGTTTATGAGAATTTTGGGGCTAACTGATGCCGACAGTTAGCTGAGCCAATTTCGTGGGTATGGATGAAACCCACAATAGAAATTTGGACAGGCGGTAGCCTGGGGGTCGTTTTAGCGACGCCCGCTTTGATCGTCACTCTATTATTCAGCTTTTCCTGGGGTCTCTCTTAGGTTCTGTGTCTAAGTGAAATGAAAGAAACAAATCACAACAGAGTGGAGAAAGAGACAAGGTTGAAGGTAGGGAAGATCAGAGGGAAACACAACACAAGGAAGTGAATTGGTCTGCAATGAAATGTCACAAACAATAACACGGGGAGCGTTATTTAAGGAAAATAAATCAAATAAGATAAAATAAAATAAAGAGGCCTAAGCCTTATTAACACTGCGAGAGTTCCTGATCGGGCCAGGAGATGCGTGGGTTATCGGGACAGGGCCTCGAAAGAAGGTGTGTCTTAGAGAGAGAAAGGTGAGTCCAAGCACTTAAAATACACCCGAAGGAATAGCTAGTATTCTGTGGTTCCTAATAAGTGGATGGGTTCTATCAAATTTTAGTTTACCTGGGGTTAATAGAGGTCATCCAGGTGGAAACCAGCGGGCGCGGTCAGACTCTCCGACGGTCCCAACACCAGACAGGGCGCAGTGTCAGTAACGCCGGACAGATGATCCCGCCCACCGGAAACCACCAGGGATGACTTTTGGATTATCACAGTGCACTGACTGGGTCCTGCCAATAGATACACAATAAGGGATTGAGAGGTTAGACTTAAAGTGAATTAAGGCTTTCTGTTTTCATCAAATTGAGTAAATATGTATGCAGGGGTCAGAGGCAAAGGCTTTACTAAAATAATGATACAATGCAAAGGAATTATGATAACCGATGGTTAATTATCGGAATAACCTACCCCCCCTTTGAAAAGGCTGGGGAAAGAGAAAAAAAAAAAATTATCAATGAAATAAAATTCAAATAAACAACACAGGCTTGGGACGCAGGCAGAGGGATAGGCCCTGCAGTGGGTTTGTGCCACAAGGGAAAGGGGCGTATTCCTTCTCCGTGGTCCACCTGGTTGTTAGTGAACACAATTTAAATTAAAATTCAAACTAGCATGCAAGGAGAGGTCCAAAATAATAATAATAAGGAAGGAAAGAAAATCAGAATGATAACAGTGATGTATCAATACTAAAAATAATCAAAACTGAAATTCAGAATGACTTCCTATAATCCTTACAATAACACTGAGGTTATTAGTATTGATTATAAAAATAATCAAACGAAAAGGGTGGCAATGAGACACTTCAATTGCAGA
The DNA here is from genome assembly GCF_965113295.1 of Leuciscus leuciscus. Taxonomy (NCBI): domain Eukaryota; kingdom Metazoa; phylum Chordata; class Actinopteri; order Cypriniformes; family Leuciscidae; genus Leuciscus; species Leuciscus leuciscus. The sequence continues at coordinate 21,606,212 of NC_138736.1, read as the reverse complement.
CTGGGGGTTAAACAGATATTGATAAGTCGACCCAAGATCGCCACACGGTGGCGTGCTTCTTCCTAGGTGGACCTTATCAATGAACTGAGTGAATCAAATCTAAGTTTTTAATTCGAAAAGTTTTCCCTTTTTTTTTTTTTTGAACTTAACTTAAAGTGTGACAGTCAAAAACAGAAAAAGGAATTGTCTAACTCCAAATAATATCAGCATAAGCTAAGCTTGAATGCAGTTAAGTATTTGAGAGAGAAAATGAATGCAGAGAGAAAAAGAAATTGAAAGCAGGTATTATCTTAGAACGCCACGAGATGGCGTAGTTGCGCTCGCGCAGGCTGACGTCAGTGGGAGGCGACGCTCACGCAGGATGACGTCGGTGGGGGGGCGCGTAATTTGAGCCCTGCCACACCTCTAGAGGCTGCCCTCTAGTGTCGGTGACGTGATTCAGCAGTTAAGACAGCAGATTTTTTTATCTGTGGAATCACGTGGTGTTTTGCGCTTCTGTTGCATGCGGAAAACTGACGCGAGTTTCACAACATGTGACTAACAGGAATTACACATTATACATTACACATTGAGACGGTTTTAGAATGAGAACAGGGATTATCATCTTTTCTTAATTCATAAAACTGGTCTCCAATTACTCATTACATATAAAACGGTTTACATAAAAACAGGTATTAAAACTTCGTGTTTTAATCACTAGAAACTGTGAGCAAACAGGGATTGAACATCTATTTACTTAAGCTGTGAGCACACCAGGCATCAGAACAGCTGTGAGCAGGACTTATCATCTGCTCATCTCCCATAAGCATTAATCAAAATAGCACTTTTATGATTTTTGCGTAGGTTTACGAAATTGGATCGCGAGGCCAATTTCTGACCAGGAGCTTTATCGTTAACGTATTGTATATCATAAGGCCTATTACGACTGAAAACTATCAGATTTACGTCTTCGTCCTAAAAGAGATCCTTCGTCTTCATTTAGTCGGTTTAAATCATGTTACATGTATCAACTGCAAAGAGTTTTGCTTCGTCTTTACAGAGACAGATGTAATGTCATGAACTGCAGTTTTAGCAGAGCTGAGCTGGCTTTTGTGCCCGCGATCAGCTGGGTGAGTTCGCCTTGGCGACTTATCTCACAATTCAAAACGCGCGTATAGCCTACAATTATTAATACCAATAATACACATTCAACTGAAACTGAATTTGCCCACAAAAATGAAGTTTGAAACTGCTCGAAATGTCTCCACCAATATACATGCAGCGTAAATGCCTCTGGGTTAATGCGAATTAGCTCAAGAATATAGGGAATTTTGGCAATATTAATATTTATAACGCATGGTCATAATTCATAAATCGCATATGCATTTACTTTATCAATTATAGGAAATGCCTCGTTCTGTACTGTCTGATCATTACAGTTAAGAAGAAGCATTCCTGTTTACAAAACTCCAAGACAGTTTGTCTTCTGGCCACGAAGACAAAACCTCTTTGGGTTTATAAATTAAAACTACTCAAAGTAGTTTTATAATATAGAGCCTGTAGCTTTATAGATCTTTTGTTTCATTGACTTTATAAAAAGTGGGTTTTCAAACACAGAGACAGTTAAAAGTATAAATGGGTTTATTAATAAAATGGCACACGCTAGAGATTATATAAACTACAAACATAAACGTACGTAAAAATGCAAACAAACGAATAAACATTTAACCGAACAAAAACATAAACTGAAAGAAAGAAAGATATAGAGGGAAGATAGAGGGTAACTTAAATCACAGACCTAAGACCTAGACACCTGGAACAGCTTTTATAGGAATCAATATACTTGCGAGTTGTGGTACTCTTTCAGTGTGATGCTGAAAAGGGGACGCGCGCGTGCGCGTGTCCGGCTGGTTTGCGTCTAGCTTTGTCTTCTGGGTCGTTTCGCAAAACGATGTAAAGGCTCACTTGAATTTAACGTTACCGAGAAAGTTCAGATTCGTCTCCCGGGATGGGAGAGGCTGGAAATCTTAGTTGCAAAGGCCGGCTGTTACGACTCGAACATGGGTTCGTTCGATGGAGAAGGCCAGGGCCTCCTTCAGATGTTCCTTGGAGAAGCGCTGCGCTGGGGAGGAGGGTCCAGAGAAGTTGGATGAGTTGGAAGCGGAAGAGAGAGTGAGAAGAGAAGAGAGAATCTTCCTTTTAACAGACATCTGTTTACGCCCTGTTTTGGGGACAGAGCGAATCAAAACTTCTGATTTGTAGCGGGAAGAAGTCTTCTTTGTGTGAAGAAAAACACGCCCCCTTTTACCATATGTCTTATGAGGGAAAGGATTCATACTTAGAAATATGATATTTCCTGGAATCAAATGCATATTATTGTACCTTGCAGTCAAGATTCGTCTCCGTGAGATGGAGAGGGTTACAGAGATATCAATTATGACAGGTAAAGATTGGGGAAACATAACGTTACACTTATATGCATAATTACACACAAATAAAGTTTGATTAAACACACAATAAAGTTGTCAGTGTTTCCGTTATGGCAAGTGACGACACTTTGAGAAACATAGGAATACATATCAACATTCAGTGGCTTGTTATGTGGAAGAATATCTGTTTCCAAAGTTCCAGAGTGTGTGTGTGTGTGTGTGTGTGTGTGTGTGTGTGTGTGTGTGTTCTGGAATGCCTTTGAGGCTTGGGTCGTAAAGTTTTATGGTCTGAGTTAGGGTTACAACACTATGGAGTGAATATTCTTTCAATGAATCTTCAGAATTAAAGATTTTACTCTAGCAAAACACACCTCTATTATAAGGCAAAGCTAATCACACACATACATATCGGAAGGTATACATTCAAGAGCCATATTTCTACATGACGTTGCACTTTAGTGGCTTTCGTGTGTGTGTGTGCGTGTGTGTGTGTACGTGTGTGTGTGTTCAGAGCGGGTTTTCTGTTGAGATCGGAATGTCAGTAATGTCTTTGAAGCTCACACTGTCGAGAGGGGGGAAGCGAGTCGTAAACGGGGGTTCAGTTACAGAGTTCGCCAAGTCTGTGGGACTTAGAAAGTGTTTTCACTTTTAATTAGTATATAAATTAAAAGTCAATTTTTACCCATCGAGCCATAGTCGTTACAAGACTCTAATGTATAATTCAGAGAAAATGTGCTCTGTCAAGTTTGACAATTTTGTGTGCGTCTATACATCCTGGCAATCAATGTATGATGAAATGTTACATGGTTTTGATATTAAATTCATTGAAGGTATACCACAGAACCTGAATGACGAGTTATTATTCCCTCCTGGTAAGCGATCGCTCCTTCTCCTGGACGACGTTATGACTCAAGCTGCTTCTAACGCTGAAGTCGAAAAAATTTACACTCAATACGTTCACCATAACAAGATTAGCTGTTTGCTATTAATACAAAATCTATTTTTCCAGGGGAAATCTAGTCGTACTATAAGCCTTAATACAAATTATTTAATTATATTTAAAAACCCTCGCGATAAGCAACAAATAGGCATTTTGGGATGCCAGATGTATCCGAGGAATAACATTTTTTTTATCGAAATGTACCAGGATGCAACCGAACGTCCCTACAGTTACTTGTTAATAGATTATAAGCCACAGACCCCTGAAAAATTCCGCCTCAGAACGGATTTACTGTCAGACTATCCGGTGGTGTATGTCCAGAAGTAACAATGAGCACGAGGCTTTCCAGAAATCTCTACCTCTTAAAGTTATTATACAAGAGCTCACCCAAGCAGCGACGTGTTATTCTGCATTCAGCCCCCGATGAGTTAATATTAGCTCTATGTGAACTGGCTCTCAATATTCTCCATGGCAAGGTCCCTCTAACTGCGAAACAGCACGGGACTTTAAAAAGAAGGAAAAAGGAGATAAAGTACGTTGCAAATAAAAATATTAATATCACCAGGAAGAGACGTATGATTAATCAAAAGGGAGGTTTTCTGCTTCCCCTACTCAGCATAGCACTTCCTTTCATAACTAGTCTAATAACTAGAAACTGAATCTGAAGAGAAAAATGCAACATGCCGAGAAATTGTATCTTGTGCCAAAACAGCAGCTGGATAGACTAAGAACTGCACCGCCTCGTGAGAATATTCATACGGTTGTGGAGAATGATTTGGATTCATCTATTAGGGAAACATTACAGAGGCATGATTTGAACACTTACGAAAAATCCAAGCTCTACACTAATGTTTTACAATGATTCTTAAGCGTGGTAAAACACGGTGATATGGAAAGTAACACTCTAACTCTTACATTACCGGAACATGAGACACCTGCCCCCTCCCACACCCCCGATGTTAGGAATGATGACGTCAGTGATGTCCCAATCGTCTCAGAAGTTTTAAACAATGTAACAACAATGCCTCTAGTTTAGGGAATTTAATTAGCTCAAATGAGAGATAATATTCATAAGGTATGAATATGCATATGCCGTTTACACAAATTGAATTATTCCAACAAGGGAATAGGACAGACCTCACGTATATCAATAATTTCTACGATTACTCGTAGCATTTACTGATATAAGTAGATAGAATTATATTTGAATTGGGGGAAATTTAGATAGAGGTTAATTCTCATTTATCATACAACCATCCGTCCGGCAGATCGGATGTACGATTTCTGAACAGAAACCTATTGCCTCCAACACGACAAATAATTTTCCTGTGGCCACAAAGGAATGATTATTTCCGTGTCTTAGACAACTTAGATTGTTTAATAGTAAAATAAAGGGTAGAGCTGGTAGGCAAATACACTTTCAGGGATTTCAGTAATGAAACAATATGAGACAGATTCAATTCACAAAGATTGTAGGATTTTAATCAAACAACTAAGAGTACAGGTACTATTTCAATCACACAAGAGTAAATATGCATAACAAACAAATAATATAAACGATCGCAAATAAAACATAAAATAAAACAAAATATATGAGAGGGAAAGAGAAAGTGAGAGAGAGTAAAGGAGAGAGTTTAAATGAGAGAGTTTAAGGTGTGTGTGTAAGATGGTAGCGTAAAAAGGTAGGTGTGTGTGTGGGTTTAAAGCACGTGCATATGTTTTCCTAGGAACGCGTGCGTGTATGTGTGTGCGTGTTGGTTTTGAGAGCACGTGTGGGTGTAAGTGTGTGTGTGTGTGTGTGTGTGAGGGTAAGTGTGTGCTTAAAGAATGGATGAGGGAATTTAAAGAAAGGCACAGACAGTTTACAACATTCCTTCACACCGAGACCCCAACAGTTTCTAGTAATTATTAGACAACTTAAACAGCATTTCTTTCAGATTGCGAATTTGAGAATGGAAGGTTTTTACTTTACTTGTACTCGCTTATTTAGGCCCTCGTTTCATGCGTCTGTGGTGTTCAAAGGAGCCTGGAACACGTGGTCTGGTGCGTTGTCACGGCGGAGGTTGTTGCTATGGTAACTCAGAGCGTTCAACTTAGCTGAAGATTATTTAGCCTTATATGGAAGTAAAATAATGTCAAATGTTTTTGAAATAAAAAGCCTGTTGAATTGCACTACTTGAAAAAAAATAGGCATTGCATTAACCATGCTTGCATTTTAATGCATTGTATTTTTAGTGCTTACATTTTTATGGGCTGAAATTCAACATGGTTGAATATTTAAGCTGTGAATATTTCAATTAAAAACATTTCAAACACCTTTTCATTATTAAAAATTCAATAATCCATATTCACCTTTCATATTTCACTTCCAAAATATTCAAACTGTTTAAAAATACAACCAATAATATTCAACAGGCAATTTTCGGTCCATTTTATTTCGCTTTGCAAATTCGCTTCCACAAATTCAGTGGTTCAAATTCGACAGTAAATTCAACATTGACGTCCAGGAACTGCAGGAAAAGCAGTAGATTGCCGATCATACTCTCCATCTGCTGTTAGTCGACCTCACCATCAGATGGTGCAAAAGCGTGTGTTGAAGACCAGCAACAGTTAGAGCAAGTCATTCATTCATAAAACTCATTTACAGCAATGTAAGTGTATTTGTGATTATTATGACGGCTGTTTTATGTTAAATTCAGTGTCTTCACGGTTACTTTTCCTGTGTAGCCTACATGCATCTTTCACTACCGTGAACGAGATTATAATGTTGTTCCCCGATGCGGATATACAGATCCAATGTTACATTTTTGAGGTTGACATTTCTCTCTTGGTTGTTTAGTTGCCTTAACTTTATATTGTGGATGTGCTGCATGCAGGCTATTAGGGTTTCCCTCAATACTTAAGGATTCCCCTGCTGGATATATACAACGCTTAACGTAGCTTAATGGACTACAGTGATGTAAAAGACCAAACTCGCAGGCAAGCAGATGGACTCAGAATAACGTGCAAAGCTTAATGCTGAGCGTTTCCCAGTGATAGACTGGCATAAAGTTGGCTTGATGTTGGACATTCGCACATTTAGGGACCCTCTCTAAAGTGTATACGACTTTGGTATACACGTTTCTAACTCCGATAGCATTTGAATAGAACGACTTACAGTCATACAACCAACTGGAAAGTGTTCATTTAGTGTCAGGCATAATACTCACCCTTTGGTTTTTGATATTTATTCAAATACATTTAAGTTTGCTATTGAAGTTAGAAACGTGTATGCCAATGTTGTATGCAACTTTAGAGACGGTCCCTAAATGTGCGAATGTCCAATATCAAGCCAATTTTTACATTTAGTCATTTAGCAGACGCTTTTATCCAAAGCGATTTACAGTTAAACTAACAATAGGAGGACAATATGCAAGTGCTGTGACAGTTTAAGCTAATGCAATACACGTATGCATACTATATATATATATATATATATATATATATATATATATATATATATATATATATATATATATATATATATATATATATGTATGTGTTGATTTTATGCCAGTATATCACGAAAGGCTCAGCATGAAACTTTGCGCGTTAAGTTCATATTCTGAGTCCATCTTCTTGCCTGTAGCCTATATAATAGCCTACAGCCTACTTCCCTAATAAGGTGCAAGATTGGTCTTTCATATCACTATCAACGGAAGGGAAATCCTTGAGTATGAGGTATTGAGGGAAACCGATTATAATCCTGTTCATGGTAGAGAAAGCTGATGACATGTAGAATACACAGGGAAAGTAACAATGAAGTTATTGAATGAAACATAAACACAGCTTATTGCGTGTTTATCATCTTTTCCGCATATACTGACACAGATAATCATTTTCATTTTATGAATGAATGTCTTCGTCAGCAACAAGCGCTTTTGCACCATCTGCTGGTGAGGTCGACTAACAGCAGATGGAGAGTATGATCGGCAATCTACTGCTTTTCCTGCAGTTCCTGGACGTCAATGTTGAATTTACTGTCGAATTTGAACCACTGAATTTGTGGAAGCGAATTTGCAAAGCGAAATAAAATGGACCGAAAATTGCCTGTTGAATATTATTGGTTGTATTTTTAAACAGTTTGAATATTTTGGAAGTGAAATATGAAAGGTGAATATGGATTATTGAATTTTTAATAATGAAAAGGTGTTTGAAATGTTTTTAATTGAAATATTCACAGCTTAAATATTCAACCATGTTGAATTTCAGCCCATAAAAATGTAAGCACTAAAAATACAATGCATTAAAATGCAAGCATGGTTAATGCAATGCCTATTTTTTTTCAAGTAGTGCAATTCAACAGGCTTTTTATTTCAAAAACATTTGACATTATTCTACTTCCATAGCCTTAAGTTGGTTTTCTTTGGTTTGTAAGAAGTTATCAAACTGAGGTAAACTATCAAGAAAAGAAAGAATAGAAAGAATAAGACTTAGAATAGAAAACGAAAATAAAAGCAAACGAAGGTTCCTTGGAAGAAGGAAGGAGGCGGGTCTCTCTCTCTCTGGCGAACTGCTACCAACTACGAGAGGACGCGCCGTGTTTTGAAGGTGCTAAGCCTCCGCCTCCTGGCGTGCGTGAACCAATCGTCTGGAAGGACCATTGTGGCCACCTCCTTACGTTTTGCAACGGTACACGCCTTCTCTGACTGTGTACTGACGAAATAAACTCGTTCATGAACATTTATAAACCTAGTATTAATGAAAGAATGCATCTTCTGATATTTTGTGTTAAAGATTCAACACCGTTGGGTTCTTTGGAACAAAACAATACCGCGAATGGTACTTTTGTGAGCCTATAACACTCAGATACATGATTTCTCGTGATTATACACACATCAAATTGGTTACATACAAATACAGTTTATATAGATAGTATTTTGGGTATGGAGACCACGGAACACTTCAAGAAATACATTTTAAACATTTAGAAAGATAACTTTGCACACATGTGGTCGGGTATGAGAGTGAGTCTCTGTGTGAGTGTGTGTGACCCAGGCTGAGAGTTCACATCCGCGCGCTGAACTTTTGTCCTCGAGCGCGGGTTTGAGAGACTATGTGTGTGCGTTTTTAGAAATGATATAATTAACATGGTTTGGACATTTGTTCGGACAGAGTCTCGTTGTTCTGAAGTGTAAATCAGTGTCTAAGAGATCCCTAGGGGGTTCTTCCGAGATTGCTCTATTGGTCAGCGGGTGTTCGCCCCACAGTTAAAACAGAGGGCTTTGTTGATTCAGCCGTAAGAGATCTGTGTTTTCAGATAGGCAGTCAATGAGTTACGCGTTGGTCGGTGCCATTTGGTCTGCACGTCCTGCGCGGCGAAGATTTAAGACAATGGAGGTGTCTGTAAATGGGGATTCCAGTAAGTTGATTAGGTCCCAGACTAGAGAAGGGGGTTTGATCACAGGGTAATCTCAGTAATTTAATCAACAGCAAACCGGGTGACCTGCCTTATGTTACAACAATGTTCCTCAGAGAAGCTTAAAAAATGTAAAATATATTATGGATAAAATGTCCAAAGCCAAACACTTGTCTTCATGGACAGTTGACGGAGAATTTATTTATAAAGGGAGAATCATTCCCGGATCCCATATATTTGATCCGGTAAAGAGCGTAACATCACCACAGATGATGCATGACAACCGACGCCCTGCAGGATGGTATGAGTTTCTGGATGCATTTGCAACATTAAATATTCCTCATTCGACTGTAACCAATGATGTAAGACGGTTGCTTGAATCACTTAAAAGAAAAACACACGCGGATGACTTTGGTACTGCACCTACTAAGTCTTTGAAAAAACGCCACACACACACACGCACACGCCTCTGATGAAAACGTATTTAACTCACCCAGAGTAGATGCAGAACAATGGATGAATTTTTAACAATTATATGTAATGGCATAGCTATGTGTTTTTTTTTTTTACAAAATATTATCGTGTGAGATTTTCATTATGTGTATTTGTGTTTTAGTTTTTTAATCTATGTATGTTATTGTACAACATATTGTATATAACGTCAATGTATATTGTGTTATTGTTTTGATGTCAAATAAAAGAAAGAAAACAAGATTATTCACCTGTTTACGAGTCGTTTATTCATTACATATTCTTTATTTATTTATTCGTTACACAGGAATTAATAAGACTGGAGCATTTTACCAGACTGTACACACTGGAACCATTTAAATATTTTACTATCACAGACAATGGGTTTACATTTTTTCACAAAAAGAGACACCATAGCATCATTTCTTAATAGATTATCGTTATGGTAAAATTTCATTATATCTTCATACTCAACACCTCGTGAAATATGATAGAGAAAAAAGACACAATGCTCCCCATAGGTGACTGATGTAAAATCTTGGACTTGTCTGGTAGAATGATGAACTTGTGTAGAATTGTTTTTAGAAAGTCGAGAATGGATGGAGGAAAAACATCTGAATCCGGAGGATTCCCAAAGCTGTCAAAAAAACAAGCGAGTCCGTTTCGATCCATGTACACAGCTAGCCAGTGCTTCCCCGGTTCATGCGATGGATCCGTATTACAAATTAATCGAGCCGGTACATCTTTCAATGGCTCTTTGGGAAGAAGATCAGAAGCGAGTACTCCTAAAAAATGTACATTACACGTAATGTTATCCATAATTCCCGTTAGCTCCACAGTGTTCATTTCAAAACCCTTCAGTAGTGTTCTGCCAGCACCTGCCTCCGATTTGATATTTCAAGAAGAGAATCGTACGTTGCGTAAATTAAAATGTAAATTAAAATAAAAATCTAAGGTGTGTTGTAGAGGCTCTCTAAAACGTGCTTCTAACCTAATATTTCCTGATCTAATCAACGACACATGCTGCCCGCATTCTTCATCCGGAGTAAGATTAAACGAAAAGAGTGTGTAGCCGTTGAGAAAATCCTCCCTGTCTATGGCCAGAGACTGATTCTTCAGATGTCTCCCCGTGGCTGAAACCAGTTGATAAAATTCTCTGACAGCATTTCCTAAATTAAATTGGGTAACGCTTTAGATTACAGCCCGGAAAGTACTGCGTAATTAAAATGAAAGTACAGTGTAACGTTCGGTAATTACAGTGTACCTATAAAGTACTTACGTGTAAGTATAGGGGAACAATACGTAAAGTCTTGGGAATAAAGGTGTAACAACCAGGAAAATACTGCGTAATTAAAACGAAATTACAGTGTAACTTTCGGTAATTACAGTGTACCTATAAAGTACGTACGTGTAAGTATAGGGGAATAATATGTAAAGTTTTGGGAATAAAGGGGTAACAACCAGGAAAATAAATTATTTAGGCAAATTATTTAGACTGTAAGTATTCCATGTAGTTACAGGGTAAGTATGACATTGCGGGCTGTAAATTAAAGTGGTGCTTCTTACCCTCTTGTTTCATGTAGTTACAGGGTAAGTATGACATTGCGGGCTGTAAATTAAAGTGGTGCTTCTTACCCTCTTGTTTCATGTAGTTACAGGGTAAGTATGACATTGCGGGCTGTAAATTAAAGTGGTGTTTCTTACCCTCTTGTTTCATGTAGTTACAGGGTAAGTACAATAAAAACACATGTACACACACACAATCTGATATCACTCGGAAAACTTTATAAAAAAATAAAAAAAACTTATTTAAAAACGGATTTACAGCACTTTCGCTTGCTTGGTTTCCTCCTCCTCTTGTTCCTCTTCTTTTTCTTTCTTTCCACTGATGAATCTTAATAAGGAATCCCATGACATGTCTCTTGCTATTCTGTATTATGTGTTAAAAGAAAATAGCCTACAGTAGGCTACAGAAATGTCCTCACCATTTACTCATCTTTTACCCTGATGTCATCCGAGATGTATACAAATTTCCTTCTTCAGATTAACACAAACAAAAGTTTTTAGAACAATAAATAATCTCTGTAAATGCATATAATGCAAGCTCATGTGTTCCTAAAAGTTGACAACAGCACATACAACAATAACTACAGTAATCCATACGACCCCAATGGATGAATCAATGTCTTCTGAAGTGAAACGATAAACGTTTTTAAGAAAAATACCAAATATAAAAAAAATTTAAACTGTAGACTATCGCTTCCGACCAACTGTCACCTGCGCGTTCATGAGAGGGTTGAGTAAGTTTACGCTTGAAAATTTAAAGCTTGACGTAAGCGCACCGAAAAACCGAATGTCGAATTATAATTTTTTTTTTAATGTTTTTATTATTGCTCACAACAAAATACAAACAATAACAGATAACACCAATGAAAAACAAACCATGCAGAAGAACAGAGACACCAGTTCTCGCGCGAGTTTCACATCAAACTCCCGCGAGGATGCAATGGACGCTTAAAGCTTCAGCAAACGCGAAGCCATTCAAGCCGACTCTCATGCACTCGCTGGTGACAGTTGGTCGGTAGCGAAAAGATGAGTAAATTATGAGAACATTTCTGGGTGTACTGTATTTTCTTTTAATACATAATACAGAATAGAAAAATACTCCTTCTTATGATTAGGCAAATCAGTGGAACGATAGAAAAAGAAGAGGAGGACCAAGAGGAGGAGGAAGCCATGCAAGAGAAACAAAACAGGACAAAACATGCTACTTTCTATCAGGACTTTAGTATTTGAAATGAAAAGTTGATTTAAAAAAAAAAAAAGAATAAGAAGTGTAATATGTTGTAAATCTGTTTTGAAATAAGTTGTTTTTCAAATAAAGGTTTTCCAAGTGATGTCAGATTGTGTGTGTAGGCCTACATGTGTTTTTATTGTACTTACCCTGTAACTACATGAAACAAGAGGGTAAGAAGCACCACTTTAATTTACAGCCCGCAATGTCATACTTACCCTGTAACTACATGAAACAAGAGGGTAAGAAGCACCACTTTAATTTACAGCCCGCAATGTCATACTTACCCTGTAACTACATGGAACAAGAGGGTAAGAAGCACCACTTTAATTTACAACCCGCAATGTCATACTTACCCTGTAACTACATGGAATACTTACAGTCTAAATAATTTGCCTAAATAATTTGTTATTTTCCTGGTTGTTACCCCTTTATTCCCAAAACTTTACATATTATTCCCCTATACTTACACTTATGTACTTTATAGGTACACTGTAATTACCAAAAGTTACACTGTAATTTCGTTTTAATTACGCAGTATTTTCCTGGTTGTTACACCTTTATTCCCAAGACTTTACGTATTGTTCCCCTATACTTACACGTAAGTACTTTATAGGTACACTGTGATTACCGAAAGTTACACTGTACTTTCAATTTAATTACGTAGTACTTTCCGGGCTGTAATCTAAAGCGTTACCGACATGGTATGGGTTTTAACACAAGCCCTTTCCCACTCCTGCTCTCCAAGCGATAATGACAGATCCACATTCCATGACATAAGTTTATCCCTCGAATTCTCTGCTACAGTGGAGATCAACAGATTATAAAAATCAGACATAATGCCTTTTCTCAATTTATTTTTAACCAACAACTTTTCCAGCGATGTAAGGGGAGGTTTACTTAGATTACTATGATTTGCTTTCACAAAACTTCTCAACTGAAGGTATTTAAAATAGTGTTTTTTATCAAGCTTAAATTTGGATTTTAACTCTTCAAAGGACATAAATATATCAGACTCTGATGGATAAAGGTCATTAATTGTTTTAAGTCCTACAGATGCCCATCGTTTGAAAGTTGCATCTGCCCTTCCTGGTATAAAGAGCTGGTTGCCCCATATTGGGCTTAATTGTGACAAAGTGTTTGATTCTTTGAACGATTTACTTACATCATATAATCATATTTTTAAGTATTGGATTTCTAGTTTGTTTCCGTAGGTTTTTTGCCCTGTCAGAACACATGAATAATGGGAGAGATAATTTTAAATCATGAGACTCCATTTCGACCCAATGTGGATTGTTTTTGCTTGAAAAGTAAAAGATGATAGTCCTTAACTGTGTGGCCCAATAGTAGAATTTAAAGTTGGGACACTTTAGCCCTCCACCATCGAATGGTAAATAGAGTAAGCAAAGACGAATCTTAGGCCTCCCATTATTCCATATAAAGCCCACAGTAATTTTTTTCAAACATATAAAAAATTCAGGAGGAGGTGGCAGCGGAACGTTTTGAAAAAGGTAAAGTAACTTTGGCAGTACATTCATTTTTAGAATATTAGAATATTGACCCTTCCCATTACGGATATAGACATGGTTGTCCATCTGTTAATTGAATCATTTATTGTTTTCATTAGATTCTCATAGTTAGTTTTAACAACGTGATTCAATACTGGAAAAATCTGGACACCTAAATAGGTAAAATTGTCCATTACTTTAAATTGAGTAATCTCACAAATAGG